>NC_134825.1:45273263-45583357 GCF_004210375.1 Tachypleus tridentatus | reverse complement strand
CTTTTAAAAACTGAGATACTTATAGTACTTTTCGCAGAATGCCCACCCCCACTCCTCCTGTGATACAGCGATATATCTGCAGACTTACAATGCTTGAAACCGGGTTTCGATATCCGTGATGGGCAAAACACAGAGAGCCTATTGTGTAGCTTTGTTCTGAACTACAAACAAACAAATAAATAATACTTAACACGCGTTAAAATAATTAAATAAAGCCCACGAGTTTCTCTTATTAGTATGTTGTGACACAAAAATATTTATATAATTTTTTAACGTTATACACAAAATCATTGTGGTAATACGAAAGAACATTTTCATACCAACTTAGTGTCACATGTTTCGATCCCAGATATTTTGGTCTTAAGTAATTTTGTTTTATGATAGTCAACAAAAAGTTCGAAAAAATTCTTCTTTGAACAATAATAATTGTACATACAAAAGCTTCATCAGAAAACATTCACCATCTAAAGTCGTTCATGGGTAGACTGATAAAATCTGATATACCTGAAACCTTCACTTCTTATGCAATTACTAACCTCTCATGGGCACAGCGATATGTCTGCGGACTTAGAATGCTATAAACCGAATTTCGATACCTGTGGTGGGCAGAGCACAAATGGTCCTTTGTGTAGCTTCGTGCTTAACTACAAGAAAAACAACTAAGTAAACAGTTCAGGTATTAAAGGAAAAAAGTGTCTTTAAGAAATATTTCGCTGAAATTACAAATCATTCGTTGACGATAGTCTGTTTTGCGACCTTTTATCGGTCTAAAAATATATAGAATTTCTTCCTTTTACGTTAAATTCAACTGTATGTTTTAAGCTCTTTTCGCTTACGGATTTTATGCAACCGTTTACAAAAATAAAAAGCGCATTTACAAAACAAAAAAAAAATATCTCGAGTCAGATCATTTCTGGTTTGAAAAATACTTTTTTATCTCAAGTGAAGCCAAACATACACTGCTGAAGTCATTTTTATTTCGTTTGTTATTAAGTGCAGAGCCATACAATAGGCTTCTGTGTTGTACCCACTACGGTAGCGAAACTCGATATTTCGCGTTATAAACTTTCTAACTTACCGCTGAGCCACTAGAGGATAATTACTTTTATAAAGATTTGTTAGCACTTGGGAATAATAATTTTTCTCGATAAGGAAATGAAACAAACATTGTTTTTAAGTGGAATCCATTAACCGATATTCAGCAATAATCATCCTGCGTTACTCTAACTGTTAGTGATGATAGTTATTTGCCATACTGTTAAAGACCCTTGAAAATGTCTGCTTGCAGTTGAAAATACCTAATTTTAAATGGCATTTTAAATAAAAGTTTAGTTTTGACCAATACTATGTTATAGTAACATGACTAATGACAACATCCGATATTGATAAAAATCTAATGCAGGCATTGAATACTTGGTTGTACAAGGTCAAATTCAATTAGAAGACTGTGGAAAAAAATACAGAAGCTAAGTATCTTGGTTCTGAACGTTAAGTTCATGGAGAAGATTGTGAGAGAAAGAAGTATTACAAATACACAACAGACTGTACGGTTTATCGTATAGGCCACGAGACCTTTATTTGTCGAGTGTCTACTATCAAACCAGTGTCTACCCTCTTATTTGTTTCAACTACGATAAGAAAGGTCGTTAAATGTTATACATAAATAACGTGATTTCTTTTTTTATCACATTTGACTTTTGTTTTCTTCTCAGTCAGGATTTAACATTTACACGGGAAATTGTGTATAAGTGATAAAATGATTGTCATTATGAAACATAAGTGATGACAAAATTGTAATGTCACAGTTCTCTTGTTTGTTGAAATGTGACATTTACAAAATTAGAACTGGCTATAAGACTATTTTTTTTGTTTGGAAACTCAAGTTCGAATATATACAGTTTAATTTGGCTTTGGTAGGTACTTTCCGGGAAATTAGCGTAGAAAACGTGCATTTTGTTTGTATAACTTGCAGGTTGGAGGAGAAATGTGAAGCTATCATAATTAAAGTGGAGAAAATGGATAAAAAAATATAGACGTGGAAAATGGCAACAGTTTTAAAAGTAGTGGATTTAATTGTAATGAGCATTTTCTATGGAGCAACATATTTCAGCGTTTAATTTGTGCAGATGAGGAACAATTGGAGGAAATGAAAACAAAAGGGACAGGAGGGATGTAAGTGATAAACTTAAGGAAGTTTTAGTTTATAGGTATAATATTGGTTGTAGTTTATAGTCATTGTATAGGTTGTAGTTGATTCTGTGAAAAGACGTGGATAGGATAGTGCACGGGACAAATAGAGAGAAAAGAATTAGATCATGCGAGTCAGGGGAAGGGGTGCAGGATATAACTGATAGAGCAAAAGATGTAATAAAGGGGTTAGCAATGATGCAGTTTTTTTGTACATATAGAGGCTAATAATTTAGGGAAAGGTAGGTCAGAGAAGCTAATTAATTGGCCCTTAGGGGTTGATAAGGGCATTTAAAGAAAATGTTTAAATACTTTTATGGGTAATGCCGAGTATTAATTGTGAGAAGAAAATTATAAGGAGGTCACTAGGGTGGACTACAAGGCTTAAGTTAATATCAAAGGATGACCAAACTTACTGGTTGGTCTTGTGGGATAAGTTCGGTGATAGAAACGAGCTTTTGGAAAGAAGTAGGGACTGGGTTGTTTGAAAGGGCTATTAATTCAGTTTTAAACTAGGACTAAACAATGGTGACGACCAGGATAAGCTAAATGCAAATAACGAAAAAAATGCAAGTTCACCATAGGAAATGAGTATAGATTTTAAGAGTAGGCTTAATTGTTACAATTGTAAAGCTAGAAGTATAAAAAATAAAATAGATTGCTTTAAAGCATTGATAGAAATAGAGGATTTTTATATATTTGAAGTATATGAAACATAGATAATATAGACGATTTTCGTTACATAAATTTATTTGAAATACGGGGTTATAGGTTATTTAACTAGGATACACCACTAACAAGAGAGTAAGTAGTGGCTTTGTATGTGAAATGCGAGTTGCATCCTGTTGAAGTTGAGGATATCAAAGAGATTGAATCTACTTGGGTTTCTACTCGCGGATTTAAAGCGAAAAGGCTTTTATTGGGAATTTGTTACAGACCACCAGATGATACTGATGAAATTAACAATAAGTTTCACAGTGAGTTTTATATCTCAGTTGCTAATGAGGTAATAATTATGGGTGATTTTAATTTCAAACTGGGAGATAGAGTTAAACCTGAGGGAAAAAGGTTTTGAAAACTGTTAAAGACGATTTTATTCACCAGTTGGTCAACCTTCAGTAGCACAGTGGTGTGTCTACGGACTCGCACCGCTAACAACCGGGCTTCAATATCCGTGGTGGGCAGAGCACAGATAGCCCATTGTGTAGCTTTGTGCTTAATTCTAAACAAACAAACTGGTCAAAGAACTTACTAGAAACAATGCTATCTTAAATTTGTTATTAACTTTAAATATATAAATTATAAAGAGAGTGACAGTTGGGGAACATTTGGGTTCAAGTGATCATTATTGTATTAGGTTCAATATTTTGTTACACATAGAGATAAGATATGGTATTTTGATTACACATTTTAAAATACCAAATTTTGAAGATGTGACAATAATTATCTATAGTGAATTGGACAGCTGAGTTATTTGGAGACACTGATCAAATATGGAACACTTTTAAAGATAACTGTTTAAATATTCAAGATAAACATGTTTCTTATAGAAAGAAAATGGTGGCATGAAATAAAAAACAGGTTGGCTTACAAAGGGCATAAGGGGTAAAATTAAAGAAAAGAATCATAAATTTAAGAAATTTATTTATAATGACTTATTTGACAGGAGATATAGAAGATTTTATCAAATTCGAAAAATGTGGTCAAACAGGAAATTAGAACATCAAAAAGTAATGGAAAGGCTATCTGAAAATGTAAAAATTAATAGTAAGGATGACTTTAAACAAAACATTAGGAAAGGGGTGGGGACCTTCAAGGGATGATAAAGGAAGGATCATATCCGAGCATTGTGAGGTAGCTGAGTGGCTTGTTCAATTCTCCTTGTTCTTCAGTTTTTATTAATAGATTTAAGCAACGTTCCTCATCTGGTACAGTTGATAGAGGGAAGCAGTGTCAGACAACATGTTTTCATTAATTCTGAGCTTGTTAAGAAAAAAATTGGGAAGCTAAAAAAATGATAAAGTGCCTGGGCTGGATAATATATTTCTTCAAGGTATTGAGGGAGGTTTTAGATTGAATATATGAACCACTTGCTGCCTTTTTCTTTTTTGTAAGTGAGCAGGTGTCAAAAGATTAGAAGCTAGCTAATGTCACTTTTTTTTCAAGGTGGTGATAAAATGTGTTCCAATAATCATAGACATGTTAATCTTACATCAGTTGTGGAGAAAAGTTTTGGAAAATCCAATAAACGATGCTTTGCAAAGTCATTTAAGAGAATTAAGAATGTTATTGGATAGTCAACTTGGTTTCATTAAGGGAAAATTTTGCCTTACAAATCTTTTAATATTCTTTGAAACAATTACTGTTCGTGTAGATTTGGTGTATGCAGATGTTCAGAAAGTATTTGCCAAGGTGCCATGAACGAAGTTTGTAAAAGAATATTTCTCTAGGTTTGGGGGATAAATTAACTCATTTAATAGAAGAGTGGCTTGGTGGAAAAAAGCTTAGTTGTTATAAATGGAGCTTAGTCAAAGTGGATTAATGTCACAAATGAGGTACCAGATGGCTTAGTCTTAGGACCTTTATTAGTTTTTATTTACATCAATGACATAAATGAAGGAATGGTCACTAAATTACTTGCAGATGATATTAAGGTCTTGGATGTTGATAGCTGTGAAAATAATGCTTTTGCTTTACACAAGGATTTAGATAAATGACAGATGAGCTTTAATTATCATAAATACAAGATAATGCATTTAGATTATCATAATTTTAATTATAATTACAATTTTTATGGGAATAACCTTAATAGTATTATGAAAAAATGGATATTTGTGTAGTGATTGACAAGTCTCTTAAGTCATCTGAGCTGTGTCATTGTTAATAGTATGGCAAATAGTATTTTATTTTATATCTGCAGAAATATTTAATACGAGTCTCAAGAGGTTATTATTTAACTGTCACTGCTCGGTGCATTTTTTTCTTTAAGGATTAATGACTCTAAGAATTCTGTCAGTGAAAGTAATTTTAATTTTTTCCTTACACGGTGCAACAGTAACATTTTGTGGTAAAATTAATTTAACTAATTGTAAATTATTTTATCATATCAAAAGGTGATATTTGGCACAGGTTTAGTTTAGAAAATTAAATCACCACATGCAGTCATAACAAACATAAATAATGACATTACAACTTTTTATTTCATTGTCCCCTCCCCATCAACACAACGGTATGCTTATGGGCTTACATCGCTAGAAAACGGGTTTTGATACCTGTCATGAGCTGAGCACAGACAACCTATTGTGCAGTTTTGTGCTTAACTTCAAACAATTAAATTAATTACTATAATTTTTTACACAAAATTGGGTCGTTCATGAGTGCACCTATAGCAAAACCTTCTGGCGGGTAGAGAGCGCTTGTTTTTGCATATATACTGTGCAAACTGCGCAGATATTTTGCAGAACTGCAGAAAGCTACAAAATGCGCCTATTATATATTGTGGTATCGTTAAAGCAACAGAAGCCATATTCGTTTTTTAACACCAGTAAAAGAACTTATTGATTTTTTTAAGGCTGTAAATTGTTTATTATTGATCACGAATTATGCAGGTACGCTCCTTATTCGGAGCAATGATTACATAGGTCTCTGAATAAGCCGCATTTGGAATATTGTATTCAATCTTGGGCTTCTTACCTTAGAAGGTACATTGAGTTGTTGGAAAGGGTTCGGAGGAAGGCTACTAGAATAGTGCCTGGGATAGAGGTGTTGTCATACGAGGAGAGAAATTATTATAATATTTATTGAAATTTAACAGTTAATTGTTAGTTAATTTAATAAAGAGACAATAACGGTGTTTTTTTGTTGTTAAAACTTTGAAGACTTTAGTCGTAACTCATTTAAACGACATTAGAACATTAGAACGACACTTCCATCAGACACCACATATAAGTCAAGATATTTTGCACATAAGAATGCGTTATGTTGATTAATGAAACATGTGGATTTTGGATTTAATGTTAATGCTATTTAAAAAATGACATCCATGCATCTTTAACTTGCGAGTGATAGGAAGTGCTTTCGCATGTTAGTATGAATTCCGATATCATAAGGCCAGGCGTTACCGTTTGGTTAGCATGCCGGGCTGTAAATCCAATATTCCATGGTTCGTCTTCTGTTACCAAATGATCGCGAATCCAAATTTTAGGAACAAGGATGCGCTGTAAGAGTAATGATCAAATATCACTATTCAATCGAAGAAGAGTAGCCTAAAAACAGTGGATGCTGTTGACTAGTTAACATTTCTCTTGCTTATTAATAGAACAAGCAAATGCATCTTGGTGTTCCTTGGTGATAAATTGAGAAATTTCAATTTGATAGTAATTTGTACTATTAAAATCAACCTTTTATTAAAGAGTAACGGAATGAACTCTGAATTCCTCTTATCAAGACAGAATGCTCAATGAACTCTAATTTTCTGTCCAAATGTTTGTCTAAATACTGTTTAAGCATGCGGAAGTATCTATAATTTTGAATTCCATGAAAACAACACGCTTATCCCTAAACTTAGTAATATAATTCTAATAGTCTGCTTCAAACCAACAATGTTCGTGCAATATTAATACAATCCTAGGGTTTATTAATTACTTTATAGATATAGTATAGTGCATTTTACTTAATAAGTTACTTAAATTCAAAGTCGAAATCATAAATGAATACTATTCCCGTGATTAGTTTTGTGAGTAATAACGAGTTTTATGATATATGATCTAATCTAAGATTAGATTTTACTTCCGCATTGTTTTGTTGCTACTGGATTTTTGGAATAATACGAAAGGAAAGGTCATAAAACGTTAACAACACGAAGAAAGTGTATTACCCCTGTTTTGAATTGCAGCTGTATGATTTAGACGCCAATGTAAAAAAAGAAAGAGGTTAATAAAATGTGTTTTTTTATTTAATTATTTATTTCAAGTATTCTAAATGCGCGCTAATACATGCAACTAATGTTTTATTTTGTTTTTATTTTCTTTACTTTCGTGTTTGATGTGTAATTTCAGTGAAACTTTTTTTGTAAAGATATTTCTTACTCTAATACCTGAACTCTTTTCTTAGAAATTTTTTGTTCATTAGATGTACTATACTAGAAAAAGTTTAAATGTTTGTTAGAATATATAATTCCAAATGTGCTTTTAACAAGCACTTTACAAACTGGAACAAGGGACTATGATGTTTTGTGTTTTTTAATTATTTTATGGAAATTTGTGATTGGCGTGCCTGTTTCTTTGTTCCTTGTTCAGAATGGCAAGACTGCAAGGTGGATTTATTTTTTTATTTTTTGAAAAGGATGAAAGGTTAGGACTTTTGGTTTCTTTTTTATTTCTGTTTAGGATGATGACACCCGAATCTTTATCGTCAAGAGGTTTTTATTTTTGTTTTCTTTTGCCAGGTAATAAGACAGGAATTAGATTATGTAACTGATATTACTATCCTTCTTAATTTAAGATAACTTGGAAGATATGACTGGCATTTTTATTATTTTGTTTTAGAAAACAAAGTTTTTCATTCTTTATCTTTTCAAGAAATAATAATATTTGGTTTATTTCCTTTTTATATTATTGCAAAACTGATGCCTGTCCCATTTAAATTTTTAGAAAATAATTATTTTTTATATAATCTACAAGTTAGTAGAAGTCTCTTGTCGCGTATTTTGTACAGAGCTATGATACAGAAATCTTTAATATATATTTTCTTTTCATAGAACTATAATATAAGGAACTTTATTGTCGAGTTTCTTTTCATAAAACTGTAGTATAAGGACCTTCGTTATCGTTTTTCTTTTTATAGAACTTTGTCGTCCGTTGTCTTCCACTACCCTTATTTAGTTGTAACTTGACTTTTTATTTCTCTTTTCCATTCAAGAATCTTCTTGCTTTATATAGACACCTTGATCGAATTACAAGTTATTGCGTCGATGAAGCAATAACACCTAATTTTGAAACTCTACGAACGAACACTTGTTTTATATTTACCGCTACACGCCTTCATTGACACAAAGTTGTTTTATGTAACTAATTGACAACATTTTGGATGCAAAATTTTTATATCTGTTTCTTTAACGAACAGTTCTATGGAAGTGATATTTACTTAAAATGCTAATGAGATATTCTGATGTCTACTTTTATAAACCTTTTCAGTTGAATATAAACCTTCAAACAAACGTGAATGTCTAGCCGTTTAGTTGTTTTAAGTGCAGAGCTTCATAGTGAGCTATCTGCATCGTGTGGATACAGGGATGGAGTATGTGCGTGTTTTCTTATAGCAGAGCCACATCTAGCTTTCTGCTGAGTCCACCGAGGGGAATCAAACCTCTGATTTTAGCGTTGTAAATCAGTATGCTTACCGCTGTACTAGCGGGAGACTGTAGGGATGGAAACCCGAAGTTTTGGTAGCAAACCCTTAAACCTTCCACTAAGCCTCGTTTAAATTTCAGCTTTTGTCTGATATTTTACAGATCTTACAAAAAATAAAAAAGATAAACATAAAACAGTCGAGTTTAACAAACCTGAGTTAAATTAACAAATTTCAACAATGACATCTTACAAATCAACACTATTTAAATTCGATTACTTTTATGAGAAAGGCTCAATGTTCGCATTGTTTTAGGCACAATCGTAAGTTTTGTATGGTTTAAGACAGTTACTGTTTTTTTGTGTGTGTATCTTAAGCACATAGTTGCACAGTGACTTATCCACGATGTGTCCACCGGGAGTATCGAAACTGTTTGTAGTGTTTTAAGACCTCATATGTACCGCTGAATCACCAGATATTTTACACAGTAATCTAGATACTTCTTGTTTGAATGTTTTAAAGATCATTTGTACACTCTCCCATTATTGTTATTTTATGATGCTGAATTTAAATGTAATTTAGAGAATAAGTAATATCGGGGTTTTTGCCGTGATATGTTTTGTTTCCCATATTTTGACACTGCTGAGAAATATACGAAGAGTAAGTTGAAGAGAGTGACGCTTAAACTGATTTATTTGGTGAAACTGATGATACCACTGAAAGCTTCAATAAGATAATTCATTGTCAGGGACATAATCAGCGCTAAATAATATAACGGGAGAGATTGTTGTTGTTTGTTTTTGCCAAAAATGTGGGCCTTTTCTTCTACACAAATAATTTAAATGACTTACATAAAAGTCAAGTGCTCATTAGAAAAAAAAAAAAAGTGGTGGACCGTAAAATATTGGGATAGCTGTTTGACTCTGCCTGTCAAACGTTGAATTTTCTTATAATTTTATATTTAATATTCTCTTAAACTCTATTAACGTCAGTAGCAATGTCATCCGTTTATCGTAAAGTCACAGTAGGCTATCTGTTGTGTTCACTGCTGGGAATCGAACCCCGAATTTTAGCGTTGTAAGTTCGTAGACTTATCACTGACCCATCAGTGAATTATTTCAACTAACGAATGTGAATTTATGAAGTTCACCTATACTGTTCTGAGTGAGGGATTGAACGGATTTAGGCAGGGTTTAATATGTTGTAAAAATGGAATAACTTGAACTAAGTGTATGAAAAACGAAGATACAGTCTTTTGAATCTAGATAATTGATTTGTGGGAAAAGGAGTTTTGTTCGCGTTTACTATAGCAATGAATGTTTTAATAAAGTTTATTTTTCTGATATTAAGCTGCAAGTTTTACTACTCTATCTTTAGATAAATTTTTATGACAATAATTAGCTTCTTAACCCCGAGTTCGTATGCGTACACTGCACGTGCGTTCTCCACCTGTTAGAAGATAGTATTTCGTGTTTGTTTCCTTTTGTTCCTAGTTTTCCTTTCGATCCACCACAGCTGTAATATTCTTCAGCAACGTATGGTTTCCACGAGCACATGTACTGACGTCACTCAGAGAGCAAACGAAAGTGTTTTTTGTTTGGTTTTGCCATATCGGGCTGTCTGCTGTGTTCACCGAGGGGAATCGGAGCTCTGATTTTGGCATTGTAAATATGTGTACTTACCGCTGTCCTAGCGGATGCAGACGAACAAAATTAAATTCCATTTTTTTTTATCCTGATCGTATCGTTAAACAAAAAATTATCGATGCAGTAAATATCGTTGAGTTATAAATATTTCAAAAATTTAAGTGAATTTCTTACTGGAGCATCAAACGACTAATTTATAGTCTCCGAATGAGGTCTTAAAGTTTTTTACTATTACAGTCACTTCAAAACCTGAGATTCTTCTGAAATTCGTAACGAAGTTAACCGTATTCATTTTAGGTATGGTTGGCAAAGATTTAAGGACTTTATGAAACTACGTCATATGCATGTGGCTAAATGACCAGGTCTGGTACATGCGAGTATGGCCATCTCTAATTCTTAGCTACTTGTCAGAAGAAAGACAACTAGTTAACACCATACGCAGTCCAACACGTCGATAACTACGGCTACGTTTCCTGCGATTTTTTTAATACACAAGTACAATTTGGCTTTTCATAACATTCGTTATTTGATTTGTTGCAACAATAGTTATTCTACGGTCAGCATATAGTCCTAACAGTTCCGTTTATTAGAGTTATGTCGGTTATTGGTATATTATTGAATAAATCATAAATATCACATCGAATACGATTTACGAGAGGAACAAAAAATATTTAGTTATTTTGTTGAAAGATTCCTTCGGGCAGAATATCCAACGTTTAAACATATAAAAGTTGTTTTTTGAGAATGGCACGGAAAAATTAATCAAAGTCAGTGGCTGAGTTATCCAGCCTACATATTAATTATTAATCGTGTATTAAATTTGAATGAAGTTTGTGTGTGGCCCGGCATGGCCAAGCGTGTTAAGGCGTTCGACTTCGTAATCCGAAGGTCGCGGGTTCGAATCCCAGTCGCACCAAACATGCTCGCCCTCTCAGCCGTGGGGGGTTATAATGTGACGGTCATTCCCACTATTCGTTGGTAAAAGAGTAGCCCAAGAGTTGGCGGTGGGTGGTGATGACTAGCTGCCTTCCCTCTAGTCTTACACTGCTAAATTAGGGACTGCTAACGCAGATAGTCCTCGAGTAGCTTTGCGCGAAATTCAAAAAACAAAAAAAAACAATGAATTTTGTGTATTAAAATAGTTACTCATAAATAAGTTTTATGGATGTTCCAGTAAGTTATAAAAGAAAAATTTCTATGAATTACCCTTATTTTATCCTCCACTGTCCACCCTACAAGAGGAAAAGGTTGGATCTTCCTGTTAGAAGTCACAGAAACTTCCTTTGTAATTTGTCCTGTTAGTTATCACTTAAACAGCTCTGTTGATATAATTGCGTTTCTCTAGCATACTGAACGTGTCTAAATTTCGTAAAGAAATAACAATACTTTTAGGAAGTTAGACTAAGATACTTTTCTAAATCTTGATTTAAATTTAAATAAAAAAAGTTGCACATTAATATACGTTAACTATGTTTTGTATTTGGTTACCGCTGAGAATATGTCCAGTTTTTTTAGTCTACTTCTTTCATCACCAACTTCACTTCAGAATATTTTTCATACCGAGAAGGAATCCCGAGGGGTAGAAGGAATTTACGTTGGGTTCTTTAAACTCTTTTGACCGAGCATGTGAAAATCAAGTTTTACGAAATTCGATAGATTAACGCGCGCTGTTATCATTCTTTATATATTCGAATTGTTTCACCAAAGTGACGTAATTTTTCAAAATGCCGACAACTCTGTATATCGATGCCAGAGCATCCTATGTTAGTTTCGATTATTAAAACTACGGTATATATATTTAAGTCTAGATTGGAAAATTGTTTGGTATACTTGATAGTCTTTTCATTCATGAAGATAATTGTGTTTATATGCAACTAGAAGTTGTTTATTCCCAAAATTAACGTGGATGATGAACAGGTCAGTGTTTTGTCACTTTGTGAAGAAATTTACCACTGATTGACGAATCTAGGGATTTGTTAAGTAAATACGGTTTAATTAATGCTGGGCTGTTCACTTAGGACGAACTCTACTCTCTAGTGTGGGTCCAGGGGCTAATAATATTTCTGGGCTTTACATCCCATATAACTTTACATATAATAAAATTATCAATGGAACTTGGGCTTGAGCTCCCTCTAGCCCCTACCTAAATAGTCACTGCTCTGCTCAAGTTAAGTAAATACGGTTTAATTAAGATTTGACTATTCACTTATGAACTCTCCGCTCATGTATGAAACTGTATGCAAGAACAGAGTTAATGCCCTAGGCATTTTGCTGTTTGTAACTTGTTTATCCAAAGAAACATTTGTACTAATTATAGCTCTTATAATATTATTTTTAATTTTGTTTTTTTTGTTGTTTTTTTTTACTATCGTACAATAGCTTCATGTTTCATTTACTATTGAAACTAAAAAGTGCCTGGTATGTATATTTAGTTTAAGTGTGATATTTTGAGTTGTTTTCAAGCCTACAGACGTGTTCCTATCTTTTTGTAAAAACAAAATTAATATAGGCATTATTAGTGCGTGTATGTGTAACATGCGCTTGAAATATTCAATTTGATAAACTCTATCAACAGAGTAAAAATAGTTAAAATAAGAGGCAAGTGACAAGAAATTGATATTCTAATGTTTTACATTAATATTAGTGTTATTTCTTAAGTAACAAGTATAACACTTTTCTTGGATAGAAGATTCCATGTATGGATTTGGACATGGATATGGACTGTAAACACATCTTAGATAACCGTTCTATTATACTGCATGACCGGATGATGACGGATGCTGTCCAGTCTCCTGCTGTTCAACCAGATCACTGTTATTCTCTTGCAATTGATGATGATAACCCAGACTCTCCATTAAGCATCCAACCACCTAATAACCAGATGGACGATTATTCTGAAGGTAAGTCGATACGTTGACACAGTTTGCTCTTTTTCATTTTTTTTTGGTACAAAGTTATATGATAGGTTGGTTGTCTACGCTTTGTCCGTCACAGTGATTCGAACGCCAGATTTTAGTGTCGTAAGCTCGTGAACTTACTGCTGACCCACTGGGGGACATTCGACTTGGTTACAAAGAGCAGTTAAATTAATATTACAGTTTATCCACGTGTTTAAATAGTTCCCTATCCCTGTGAATCGGATATCTTGTGGTCCAAAAACGTTTGAAAGGTAGAATCGAATTAGCGTAAGTGTCCATGTTTATTTCTTAAAACATTCTAAGGAAAAATATTCAGTAGAATATTATAATGAATAACATTAGTGGATAACAATATTATGGGTTAAAATGTATTAGGGAAATGAAGTTTAGAATATTTACTTTGACAAAGTGTGACTAAGATTTTCAGATGTAAAGCACTACTTACTATCAGTTCAGAGAAATTAAAATTTTTAAGGGGTGGGGTTAGAAGAGTCCTGTTCGATGTTGGGCAAGTTTTGCTTTAACTTAGCAGAATGTAGTAAATGTCATCGAGAACAGACTTTATGACCCTTAAATCTCGTCACCCAGTAAAAAGTTGCCAAAAAGAAAAAGGAAAAAACAATCTCATCTACTTGTTGTGATTTGCACCACGATTATATATGGCATGTGGTACATGCATGTTTCCTCAAATTTCATCTTTTCCATTTCAGATATGTGATTCACAACTTAAGCGTTTTGCATTAACGCCTTAGATCTATTTGGTGAAACATTGGTAGAAATATCTTTTCTCAGTTTTGAACTTGGCATCAGTAATTCCCAAAACTGTTGTTGAAGAGAAACTGTTACAAAGATCGAGTGCGTACATTGTATATTCTGTCTTGAGGATAGTTTTCACATGTTCTTTAACCTCTTACTTTAGATACAACACTCTAAACCGACTTTCTTCGCTTATTCTATCTAGCCAGAGTCCACCATTCACGCGCGTGTGTGTTTGTTTGTTTTTGAATTCCGCGCAAAGCTACTCGAGGGCTATCTGCACTAGCCGTCCCTACTTTAGCAGTGTAAGACTAGAGGGAAGGCAGCTAGCCATCACCACCCACCGCCAACTCTTGGGCTATTCTTTTACCAACGAATAGTGGGATTGACCGCACATTATAACGCCCCCACGGCTGAAAAGCCGAGCATGTTTGGTGCAACGGGGATACGAACCCGCGACCCTCAGATTACGAGTCACACGCCTTTACTCACCCGGCCATGCCGTGCCATGTGTGTGTATTGTGTTGTTTAAATAAAACATTCAGGGCACGTAGAACTGTACAAAATTTATAGTTAGCTTGGTTTTATCTACTCTGTAGCACCATTAGACAGCGTGGCGAACAGCTGCTACATTCTCCTGGGAACATTAACCTCACTTATCTAGACATTCATAATTCCAGTAGAACTCTCCTCTTCGAGGCTTCCCGGTTTCTTTTGACCAAAGACATGCCAACCAATCAAGAGAAAAGTTCTAGTGTCAGTGTACTCATCAGTGAAGTAGTTAATTAAAGCATCAGTTACAGAACTGTTTAGTTTTTCGACAGATGATATTTTGGAGTAATGTCTATACGCTTCTTTTAAGTCACATTCTCCTTATGTTTTGTATTTGGGAAAATATGTAAACAGTCACGCCTATGTGTAACATTACTCTTATAGGTATACTTTATTTTGGAAGAAAAAAGGAACAGAAATTTGATTTTTCTAACGAAAATTATTTTGACATTATCCACACGTTAATGAAACATAATGTTGGTATGGTACATAGCATACTCTCTAAATGTCTTTAATATGGTCTTTTTGTTATTTGAACCATTTTACTAACAATTTGCAAAAACGCCAACACCGCTGTGGCGCACATAGCAAAAGGCTTAAAGCAATGATCGTTGTATAATTTCAGAGGTATTGAATATCTTTTATGAAAAAAAAAAAGCCCCTGTCCTTGTTCTGGAACTATTGTTGAAATCTAGAGAAAATTTTCAGTAGAAAGTTGACGATTTGAGGTTTTTCTTTAAGAGCTGTAGAGTGTAAACAGTATTTATGATAAAGATGATAAAAAATTGGCAAAACTTGCATAGTAAACTTGTCTAGAATCTGTAGTTTCTGGTAAACTTCAGCACTTTTTACTTTCTATGGCGTCATATTTGTAATGAGTATATACATATATGTCGTTTTATTCATTATTATTTTTAGTAGTCTATATATATAAAAAGTTATCTTATTACAACTTACAGCTTTTATCGACGTTTTGATCACTGGTGCGATCACTTTCAAGTATACAACCATAAAGAACTATTTAATATATAAATCAACATTCAACAATCCACAATGTATGAAAATTGTAGAACTGGTAGTGGTCACAAATGCACATTGTAATGGATTTAACCTTATACATTTATTTTAGTACCGACGCTTGTTTCAGTGTAGTTTTCTTTTTCACATGTGACATATATTCTTGACTGTTTAGCCTGTTCTCGAAATTTGTAGAAGATTCTTGAGAGTAAGAATCAACAATATTTGTTTTTGAACTTTAACTCTTCGAGAAAATCGCGCGATTCATATAAAAGCCTAGAGACGGTAATAGAAGTTTGGTTTTTGTTTGTTTATTTTTGAATTTCGCGCAAAGCTACACGAGGGATATCTGCGCTAGCCGTCCCTAATTTAGCAGTGTAAGACTAGATAAAAGGCAACTTGTCATCACCATCCACTGCCAACTTTCGGGTTGCTCTTTTACCAATGGATAGTGGGATTGACCGAACATTATAACGCCCCCACAGTTAAAAGTGTTGAACATGTTTGGTGCGACGGGGATTCGATCCTGCGACCTTCAGATTACGAGTCGAGCACCCTAACCATCTGGCCATGCCATGCCCAGTAATAGAAGAAGAGTATTATTATTTATTAGCTACAGTGAGTGTACTATATATCTCGGCAGCTATAATTGTGATTAACGCTAATAAATCGGAAACCTACAGAATTTGACCAGGAACATTTGTAGATTTCGAACATTACAAACCGTTCAACTTCATTGAATTAACTACGGATGTTAGTATTTCTGTTAGGACATTAAATATTTTTATCGGTAAAATGTCAGATGTGAGAGGCTAACCAAGCGTGAATAGCTAACAGATTATTTGATACGAGTGAGCACTATCGGTTCTAGAATTTAAATGCATCGTTAGATTGTTGAATGTTGTTTTAAATATTAAATTATTCTTTACGGTTAAAACTTGTGTACTTGAGATCAGTGATCTAAACGTGGTACCAGTTTTAAATACAAGTATTACTTAATGTAAAAGTCTTGTAATAACATAAACTTACCCAGTAGGTAAACTCATAACGAAGCTATTTATAGTATTACTTTCTCGTATTTTTGTGCTTAATATAAATGTTTACGTTCTCATTGTTGTTATCTATTAAGCTGCAATGTCTACGTAAAAAATATGCTATTAAAGGAAAAAAAATGACACTGAAGAAACGTGTTTTTAACTGAAGCTGCTAATCCTATTGAAGTAAAAAATTGACACTGAAGAAACATGTTTTTAACTAAAATCACGACGAGCTGGGGTAATTTGTTGTGTTCACTACAGACTGTTCCCATTATTACCCAAACAACATGGGATGTTTTTAATACATTGATATTGACCACCATAGAATAGTAACATTTTTTGAAGTGGGAGTAACAAGGTAAAAATATTTCCTTCTCGTGTTCCACGAGCATGTGATCTTTGCTGCGTGGATAAAAACATATTACAATTTTAAGAGTGAAGTCGAATTGCAAAACCTATAGTCTTAAGAAATATTATCAACTGCACTCACTACTTTCCATATTATAGACTAAATTAGTGTAGTTGAAAACCGAACTATTGATATTTTAGTATCTCGGCGTTGTTCCTTTACTTCACTGCTGTACAGAGAACGTGAAGTTTTATTGGATTAATTTACACGAAATAAAAGTTAAGACGACTAAGTAACTTTATACCTCTGGGAAACACTGTAAACGTAATATCAAGGTAGGTTTTAATTTAAAAACAAAGCAATATATAAACAATAGTTATAGTTTTGCTTACATTTTGTATTTGGGTTTATAAAAAATGTTTCTGCATTTTTTTAATTCTTTAGACATATTACGTTTTTTTTTTATCTTACCTTTATCTGGTGGCGAGAAAATTGTGATTAAAATCTATAAACAGGCTAATTCCAGTTAAAATTAACTAGTTATTCTTTACACATTCAGTTAGTGCTAGTGCTGTTTTAGTTCAAATATGTTTTACGAAAACGACACGTTTCAAAAAGTTTGGCGTGGTGTACTAGTTAGTGTGTTGGGACTGTATATCGGAGAATTCACGGCTCGAATCCAATTCCATAGATTTGCGCTCCGCTCTTTATAATCGCAGATATACTATAAGAGTGACAGTCCAATCCTACTATTCGTTCAAACAAGAGTAGCCCGAGAGTTGGCGGTGGGTGTTATTGACTGGCTGCCTTATTCTGTAGTCCATCAGTTGAAAATTAGTGACAGCTATACATAGATAGTTTCTATGTAGCTTTGCGCGAAATTCTGAAACACACAAAACAAAAGAGCTTTGTCTTTAGAATCAAATACGTTCCAGGAATGTGATTCATGGCTACCTAAATCGGTGTTGCATGACAGTAGTTTCTTCTTAGTATTTGATTGGGTTCGTTTTGAGTGTTTGTTATAGTGATAGGACTAAAAAACAATTTTGTAATGAATGTGGTATTATTACTGCCACTTTTCTTGCGGAGAATTTATTTGGAGTGAATGAAACATTCTAATATTAAATAAGAACAGTTTCTAACAAGGCCCTTTCGTGTTCCTGATGAAGAAAACAATTTTCGAAACCCTCGTTTTTTTTTTTTAATTAGTCTTTTAAATAACCTATTTCTCAAGTTTAGTCTTAAAATGAAAGTATCAGATTTCTATAGCAATAAATTCTCTGAGATATTATATTGATGATAAATAGTTCTTCTGCAGTCTGATTTGGTTTTGAAAGGTTAGCTTTTAGTCTTAATGTGATTTTTAACATTACGTTAACTGGAAGCTTCCTAAAAGACAGTGCATGAAAAGACGGAAACTGAATTCATCTGGGAAAAGTTATTTTACAGTGTTGGGACCGATTTTGAATATAAAAATTGGTCTTTTCTTTGAATTTCAAATTTGTATTAACCTGAAATTCCCTATAGTCAGTTCTCAGCAGAGCTAATAAGTCGGCTGGTAACAGCTGTTCTTTAGTAACACAAAATGGTTGGTTTGAACACTGTTTGCATTTAGACTTGTAGTACCAATGGTTTAACTCGTAACAAAGCAAGATCCTCGAACATTTTGGAAGTTAACTGTAGTATTTCTGAAGAAATTGTTTTTTAATCAGAATCTCGGCATTGACACAGCGATAAATCTGAATATTTATGGCGCTAAAGTCTGGGTTTGGATACCTTTGGTAGGCACATTATTGTGTAGCTTTGTGCTTAATAACAAACAAAAGACCTGATAAGAAGTAATGATATCAGACGTTCCGTTTTGGATATCAACATTCCAAACAGTTTTGTTTCATTCAAATCAAGTGAAGTGGAAGTATAGTGCAGGTTTGTCAACCTGCGATGACTTGTGGTAGAGCGTTCCTACAGACACCATGGTCTAGTATAATAAGTTTTTAAATTAAAGTCAGCCAACCATATAACACAGGTTTAGGATATAGAGACATTTGGTACCTTTCTAGAAACTTCTCTTTGAGTACGTGCATCTTGATTACAAACACTCTGGTTTGCGAATAATTTAATAAACAAAACACGTAAATAACCTCGTATGAGCTGCGCAGTCTAAATTAACGTAAAACAGTAAGTATTTAATACTCTCAGATTGAACCATTTAACTACTTACAGTGAAATTATATCCGTTCAAAACAAGTAAATAAAAACAACAATGAAACATACATTTGTATTAGGCACATTATTCAAACCCCGCAGGCAGCAGTCTTTACTAATAACTTGAACTCGGATATTTGAAATGTAAGAGAAAAAATACAGCGAAGGTAGGCACGCCTTTGTATTTTAGAATTCAACCCTAGAATTACCGACAGGGCCGGCTATAGCTTAACTAGCGCCCTAGGCAGAAATTATGGTCGCGCCACTACTCATACTGGAGCCACTGAGTGTTTGGTGTCGAAGGTAAACGATTATGTTATCTATTCTTAACGCTTTTCGTCAGTTGAAAGTTTACGGACTTACAACACTAAAATCCAAGGCTCGATTCCCCGTTGTGGATAAAGTGCATGTAGCTCATTGTGTAGCTATGCACTAAAATAAACCAACAAACAAACTTTCAACACCAGGCTTTATTACCGATGAGGTTTAGAACCCAGCACACTCCATCATATGTTTCTAAAATATTTCTGTAACAAATTGCTTGCGGATTCGTTAACTGGATAGTTACAGGGCCTTTACTAACATCCGAGTCACAAAAAGTATAATAAAAAGTACCGTCAGTATTGTAATTAATCTAATTAATTATGATTGGGATTTCCTACGTATTTAACATGGATAATGCGTGATTCACTCCTTCTTTATCAGTGTTATGACAGGCAAAAGCCATTCACGTATTTGGTAGTAAACAATATGCGAAATCTGCAAATCAGGAATTTGAATATTAAAGAAACAATTTTCAGGATAGATCAAAAGCATTGTATTGTCCACTTTGCTTTCACACAATTACCCGACTTTTTATACTTTGTATTCACACATGTAAAGATATTAAGTGATCAAAATGTTTTAATGTTTAACCTTTTTAAGTTTCTAAAAAAAAAAAAACTATAGTGAGCCTTGAAGAAAACTTTAAGGTCGTTTGTTAGTTTCTTGGTGGTTTCGTGTTTCGTTTTTCAGTTCCTTGATAATGACTACAGTCCTCCAATAACCACTGAATTCTCTAATACCTAACTTTTCTCTTCAGCATAATAATTTCCCCCTTGTTTTCTGAAGATTTGTTTATTCGTATATATTTGTAACTTTAGGAAATCTGTTTAGCAGTTGTTTAAACATATGAAAATTAAAATTATGTAGTTGCTACATATTTTGTTACTACTAGTAACTGGCATCTATGGAGACCTAGTTATATTATAAGTAATCAGTTGAAAGCTTTGAGGCTCTCTTTCGTAGATTCCATGCTTTGTAAATAGACTCATAACACTGGCTGATGATTTGGTATATATATCTACTGATTCCGATTATATTTTTTTTATTTTTCATCTTCTTAGACATGGTCGCTGAGTGTTTCCCAACAATACCGCTGACACCTGCAACTGGAGAAGCAGAATTCTCTGTGTTTAACGTTGTGAAACAAGAACCTTTGTCTTCTCCTCCAAGTCCATCCACCGAGTTACTTCCACGCACATCGTTGGACAATAAGTCTCAATCGAATGGTTCTGCAGAGCGGAATTTGCTCGTAAAGTCTACTGTTATGCTTGCCACAGTCCTAAGTTCTGAGAGTGATACTAAAGGCGCCAAACGTCGTCGTTTGCTTATGCCTAATATCAACATTAAACCGGAGAATGCTGGTGAGTTAAGATAGCTATGAGTTTCTAATTATAGAAACAGTAAGAACTGCGGTAGAATTTTGGTATTTACTTGTAAAAGCTTGAGACGGACTCTTTTTTTTCCTGATTCGTAAATTCACGATAAAATATAGATACACATGTTTTATCTCCTAATTATGCATACATGCACTATGTATAATAAAGGCATTTTTACCTATTACTGTAAACAATGAAAAATACTTTCTTCTACTAAAGATTTGAGCCACTTAGAAATTATTATAGTAATAAACCAAGAAGTAGAGCTTTCCCATGTTTAATTTTTTTTCAGTAGTTTAGTGGCCAATTTTAAATCCAATTTATTTTTCTGATAACTCAACCTGTTTACTAATGTCGTATTTCTTTATTCACCAGGATTTTCTCTTCCTCCAACTCCCCCATCAAGTACTAACAGTGATACTGATGGAAGTTTATCCCCATTTCATCCTTTAAGTACTCCATCTTCTCCACCAGCAGTGATCGTCAGCAGTTCACTAAATTATTCCACAGCTAGTAGGAAAGTCTTTTCGTCATTATCAAGACATGTTAAACCCCCAACTTCAAATCCCAGAGGGTCAAATTATTCATCACTTTTAAGTAACCAACCGGTAAGCATTTTATTAAAGTTGATTCTTATAAAAGAAACTGTGTAGATACATTGTTGAATAGTTTTACGTCCTACAACAAAAACAAATGGACTTGTTTTTTTTACATACAGTAATGTACAAAGAGAAACTAGCCTTAATTTTATCTTCAGGAGCTGCCATATAATGTAAATTTTGTTACCAGTTAAGACTAATATTGTCATTTTAATGTATAATCATTTTCAGAAAGTATCACGTAATTTCTTATAATTACAATAAATTATCTTACCCTTTAAATCACAAACAGTAAAATGAAATAATAGTTTACAAATGACTTATCAGTGCTGCATACAAACTGAACAGTTATGTATGATGTGATAAATTATGTGTATTGTGCATGTATATGTAGTGCATGTAAAATAAGCTTTAAATGCTGTATGCCATACTGATGAGGTTCCACAATCCATCAGGCCAGCTAATTTGATATTTAAATGTTCTCCTAATACAGTGAACCTGAGAAGTGTTGTTTAAGTGCTATTGAAAGCAGGCAAATATATGAGACATTAAGTTGTACCATCTGAAAGTTGGTCATATATATGTCTATATACAAATAAAAACAACTAACTGTAACACAGCTAGGCTGCAAAATGTAGTTGAAATGCTACTTAGTCTTTCGTATCATTGGGTTACTTCAGAACAAAATGTGCCTGAATATTTAGGTTTATGGATAATAAACTTACAATAAAAAATAAAACAAAACCTAACCTTCCAGATGGATTGTGAAGCATCCATATCAAAGGTTTTATATTTAATTCAAGATTATTGTAGTCAGAGCATGAACAGATAATTAGGAAAGGTAAAACAATTCAATGAATGACTTTTCCTCAAATATTGGTCTTTTTAAAGAATTTGTAACACAGTTGTATTGTTAATCATTTGATCCTGTCATATAGGTCGTATTTTCCAAAATGTATTCAGAGTATTTGTTTTTGTTTTGTTTGTGAATTCTATTCCTGTTGGAAGTATTAAGGTATTGATGCAAATCTGGAAGCATGGTTTAAGAGTTGGAATGAATCCATTTCATTCTGCTGGACATTTAAGTCTAAATATTATATATATATATGATAGAAACCTATTGCTGAGACATGATATAAAGCCCCCCGCTAGTTCAGCGGTATGTCTCCAGATTTACAATGCTTAAAATCAGGGGTTCGATTCCCCTCGGTGGGCTGAGCAGATAGCCCAATGTGGCTTTGCTATAAGAAAAACAAAAGAAAGCTATTGCCAGTTTAAATGTCATCAAATTTCTTTATCATGTTAGTGATATTCAACCATTGTTTGCCATTTTCTCATAAGACACTAACTTAGCTTTGCTTACAAACCATCCTTTTTTATTCTATCCACCTATCTCTAATTTTCTTTATAAGTGTTATTTGTGTGTGTGTGTGTATATAAATCTATGCATACACTTTTGTAAAGCTTTACAAAACATAGTGTACTTCAGGATAACTATCCAGCATACAGATATTATTGTAATAATTAGTTCACATTTTTAATCATTAAACATTTGAAAATAAATGTATAAAAAATGCAAACAGGAAAATGTAATAATATTCTAAGAAGACTGACATCATTGTTTAAAAACTGGTACAAGTATAATGCAAATTCTTTAAAAAAAAACGTGAAACAATAAAATTGTTACAGAGTTAAGCAGAAGTTATGAACAAACAAAATATTAAATATTTAGGTCAAGAGTGTGTTTAAATATGATTAGCATAACATAATTATTTTCTAACAATTAAGTTGATACAATTGAAATACAGGATATTGATATTTCTTCAAAGTGAGTCATAAACCACTTTCATTGAGGTTTTATTAAAGTAAGGCTGTTCATCAAAAGTACTTTGTTATTTAATGAAAGGTACTGTTTTATGATTCTAGTTATTCTTCAGTTACTGTTTCATCTGTTTCCTTGCAATAATTTACTACTGCTACAAACTTTAATCAGTGAGAAAAATAATTTGAAACATTTAATACGAACATTTGTTTTCAAACTTTTTTTCATTATAATGCTTATTTTTTAGTTTATTCTGATATAGGTTTATAGATTTTGTTATTAGTACATTAAATTATTTTTGTACATAAATATGATTATATTCAGGAAGATACAAGTGGAAAAAAGAATTTACTCTGTTATACTGTGATCAGGGGAGTAGATTTTTTTTACACCCGATTGGGGGGGGGGATGATTTTTGCAACCACTTACGTGGACTGTTCAATTTTAAAATTGGTAATATCTGATTACATGAACCTGAGAGCTGTAAACATGCAGTTAGAGTAATCTTGTTGCCACGATACTTGCATGTATACTTAGGCCTACTAACTGATACTTACGAACTATCGCTTAGATCGAAAAGCTTAGAAGCACGCCTATATTAAAGATGTACATTTCGACTACTGAAAAAGCCTACATCTAGGCCTAATAATGTAATTCGATTGGTAAGAACATGAGAATCACAAGAACAAACACAGGCCTACAAACTGTGAAGCAATAAAATATTCAACAGACCAAACTGTACAGAGGGATGATTGTATGCACCATAACCCCACCTAAAATGAAGGGGGGATGTATCCCATCCATCCCCCCCCAGGATCTACACCCCTGACTGTGATCATATGTAAAGATTTCAAAGCTGTTTCAATATTGTACAACAGGCTTTTATATGCATTACATCATTGTTTAGCATTATTATTTTGTAGAAAAATTGTTCGTTTAGGTCAGATTATTGTCATCATTGTGATGATGGTGTTTCTGTGTTGTCATAAAAATGATAGTGAAAAGATTGTTTATGTGATTAAGGTTTTCCATAACTCTGTGATGCTATTTATTTATATGGTCATAATATTGATTTGCTATTTTGTTAGAGTTTGAATAATTCTCACGTGTTATTTATATAATGAAATCTTGTTAATTTGAGCATATTTGTAATGAATTAATTTGTTTGGGTTATAAAGACATCTGACTAGTCATATCAGTTACTTTGAATGCGGTGGACATTATTAATAACATGAGTTATCGACTGATAAATGTCAGAGTGGAACCCTGTAAGGGTGAGATTCCAATTGATGAACCAAAGCCAACTGTACATACAGCTTTTTATTGTATTTGTCATCAATTATTCTTTCTTGTACAAACAACCATCACATTTTAATAATGCTGATATTTCTACACTTCTTTGCTTTTAACCACTATGGCTTTGCATTACTTTAGTATAAATCATTCTGATTAACTTTGAATATATTTATTGTAGTTTATTAAACATCCCTACTGTGAAGATCATCCTCAGAAAAACTGTTACGAAAAAGGTATAAAACTATCTGGTATATTATTGATTTATATACAAATAGCTATAGTTCAAATCGTCCATACAAAGAGAACTTTTATACATTATGTAATAAGTAAAATGCACAGAAATCAAATAATGTAAAATGTATCATAAATTTTAGAAAGGTGCAACAGGAGAATTAGTACTCACAGAGGAAGAAAAACGCACTCTGCTGGCAGAGGGCTATACTATTCCTCAACGACTTCCTCTAACAAAAGCAGAAGAAAGGTCACTGAAGAAAGTTCGAAGGAAAATTAAGAATAAGGTAACATTACCACTTTTACATATTCACTTATTACTTTTTTGTAAATGCTTGTTCATATATTATAGAAACAGGTATACAAGTTTAGAAGATACTCATGATAAATGTTTATATAATATGCTATTTTTAAAAGCTTTAGCTTGTTTTAAAGACATGAGTAATTTACACTTGAATTCTTCATATAATCAATTTACCTAAAAATTTAGCAAGAGCATATGTGCATAAGAATTTTAGGTTTGTGATGGGAATATGTAATATTTTATTACTAATTTCCTTTTCCTCCCTCACCCCTATGCTCTGGTTGGTCAATAATAAGCTTATGGACTTACAACACTAAAATCTGTGGTTCTATTATGTGTGGTAGATGGAGTATAGGAGTCTTCTGTGTAGTTTTTCACTAACAGACAAAATCTCCTCCTGCCCCTAATAAGTCTGTGATCAACTATTTATTAGATTTCTAAAGTCCAAAAATAAACATAAAGTAAATATTTTTTTACTGATGAAGGAGAAGCTGGTACCAGTATAGAGATAAATATTTTTCAAGGAATTAAGTTTTATGTCTGTCACTACTGTCAAGTTTGGTTTGGTGATCATGGTCTGCTACTCATGTTATAATAAAGACTTGTTCAAATATGTTATATCACCCAGAAGGTAAAATTGTAAGACTGTGAATGATATTGACAGCATTCATATTTTAATGAATGGAAATTTCTTTATTTTTTTTTCCTTTTAAAACATGCTTTCATTAATAAGCAATGAAGAAAATATTAATCAATGAATAGCTTCATTGTATGAACAATGTCTTAAGTTTCCAGCATCTTAATGTTGGCAACAAATATGTTCTTATCAGAGAAATAAAAAAAACTTCAAGCTATTGTTTTTTTTAATTAATTTGAAATGACTGAAAATAGACCAATAAAATATTTGATCTGTATAATTTGTAAGTCTTTTTAAGGAGAAAAAATAAAACTAAATTCTTTCTTTCCCTGTTGAAAGAGGCAGGATGTGACCTATTGGCATGTATGTGTATGAATTTCAGAATCCAAGATTCATATTTTTCCCTCTAGCCAGTAAGATCAAAATGAGTGAGAGCTAGTGCAAGTAGGTCTTCTGTAGCTTTGTGTTAATATATAACCCAAACTGTGTATATATGAAAAAGAAACAACTTGTGTAACAATGAACTGGAACAAATTCGTTTTGTGTACAAGCTACTTAATTTGAATTTTTCCAGTGAAGATAGTTATTTAATCTCTTATAGCTTATTCATTATGCAACTATTGAAAGTTTTAAAGTTTTTCAGATCTGAAGTTAAAGTAACACTGTATAAAATATCGCAAACCAATATTTGATATACATATGGCTAGAGTGTCAAGTTTATAATGAAGTTTCAGCAATATTGTATATAAAATGTTTCTGAGGAGTATACAGTGTATGTCCTACAAAATGTGACAATATATATTCATTTTTAATACTTGGAGATTAAAGAATAATCCTTTGAAACTATTCACACATCATATTTTCAGTTCTAGCTTTTGTTGTTTTTCAAGATAGAATTTTAAATAATATGTTATCTCTAATCATGAGGTGAGGAAAGTAGACTTTCGCACATTATTTGGATCATAAGTTATATTACCTAATGGTAAGGCTGCAAATAACAGAAAAGAATTTGCACAGCTATTAATCTAGATTAGCAATAATGAAGTGAAGTTGTTTATACATTGTAGATGGTAAAAATGTTTTGGAAACATTTATTTAAAACATATTATTTACAGATTTCAGCACAAGAAAGTAGAAGAAAAAGGAAGGAATATGTAGATACATTAGAAAAAAAGTAAGTTTTTACATTTATTACAACATTTACCTTTAAAGCAACCCGTATGTATGTATTCTAACATTAAAACATCTTTCCTTTATCTATGTGGTGGACAGAGCAGATAGCCTGATGTGGCTTTGCTATAAGAAAAGAAAAACACACCTTTATCTATTTGGAAAAGAAAAATTTTAATAAACATGTTTAACACTGTTTATGTTATGAAGAGGTTATTAATTGTTTTTAGTAATTAATTACATTCAAAAAGAATAAAATTGATTTAACGTTTCTCTGAATAATGATTACATATTTTTTGGATTGATTTGTTTATTTTCATTTGTAAGGATTTTTATACTAATGCTTTGTGTTATTTTCATTTTTTAAAGAAAATGCCTTATAGCAAGTGTTAGTAGGTTAATCCCTTAGTTCAGTTGGTATAGTGTATTAAATGTGGTTTAAAAAAGTTTTAGGTTCAAATACAAGCCAAGCAACTAAAGTAAAAGATAAAAAAATTGAAATTATCATAAGTTTTTTTGTGCATTTCTCTTAATTATTTCAGTATAGATTTCTAATTAGAGGTGTTTTAATATAGTATTTCAGGTTTATTTTTTTGTCTACCATAATTTGTTGTCCAAGAAGCCTTTCATCAATACCAGAATGCATTAACTGGGCTGGATTATTGCAGCAAAAATCTTACTTATAATAAAATTCTGTGTTGTAAGATTGTACACTTAAAGACAAGAGAACTAACAAATAGATCTAACAAATGTATATAAAAAAATGATTTTTTTATATAGACCTCAAGTAATATTTCTTACACAGTTGTGATTTGAAATTCCCAGTAAATTAATTTGTACCTTGACTTGATAGTTCAAGCATTTACATAGAAACAGACGAAATATAATTTTTTTTAATTATTAGATGTGATAACAATTCTATTTAGAACAACTTTCTTATTATGCTATGTATTGTTGACTGAAATAACCATATAGTTTTAATCAATGAATCATGCTAGTTGAAGATTGAATATTTTTATAATTAAAGAATTATTTTCCTAAAAACAATAGAAAGGATTGTTATTTTTATTTTTTGCCTAGTGTGGAGATATTAACAAATGAAAACAATGACTTCAAAAAGAAAGTTGAATCTTTAGAGAATATGAATAAGTAAGTATGTGCCAAGGTGAAAAAGATGATGATTTGTATACTTAATACTACGTAAAGTAAAATATATTTGTATATGTGATAAAGTATGATTCATAAAAATGAACTATAAACTATTTCTTAAATGAAAGAAAATGCCATAAAATACAATTCAAATAACATCAAATGGTTTACTTCCTTTTCGTGTCACTATACTATTATATATTGTGTAATAGTCTTTACCATCAACCAAGGAGAGCATTATTAATAGTAATATATTAATTATTTTGTATATTGTGTAATGTATTTTCAGCATGATGCCACTTTCTTATCAATGTTTATTGTTCTATTTCAAGTTTATAGCAAAAACACTGCAATAGAAATTTACAGAAAATCTATAAATAGTTTTATGAGTCTAGTGACAATAATGCTGCATGCTTCGGAAACAAAAAATTTAAAATAAAATTTGCAGGTATCAGGAAAAACCAGTGTTATAATACATCTCTCTTTTGTATCACAGTATGCACATTGTACTAGTTTAAAATTTTACTGTGATTTGAATACCAGTAATATTTATGTTTTTTAACTTGGGATGCCAGAGACAATTCCAGTAGTTTTAAAAGCTGATTTTGATATATTTAAACTAAAATTTTGCTATGCAATTTAATATGTTCATCTATTTTAAGACTGTTTTGCTACATAAATTTAAATATAAACACCAAAGGCAGACATACATATAAAATATTAAAATAGTTATTTCATTGCAAGATATAAATAATTATTTTAAGCATGTTTTACACAAGATATTTGTAAAATATTATATAGACACATGGAAATGTAGCCTAATATAGTTTCCTCATCTGTTTGCTTTGCAACAAACTTGATCTTATAATACTGAAATGAGTTTTCACCCTTTGGCAGACACAGTGTAGATAATCCTTTCTACAGTATTGTACTTTACATCAAACACATTTAATGTCGAAATAACTTTAGATATACTGAGTATGATTTGGATTTTTGAATTTTATATTTACAAATTTAAAAAAAAGGCAGAGAACCATATCATAATGTTTTTGTTTAAAGTTAACAGGATTCCAGGAATTTAAGTATTTTCCTTTGTGCCACTGTAAAGTAAAATGAAGTTTCAAAAATATTTTATTTGCTTTGTTTTGTATAACTCATTATTATAGTATTAATGTGTTAGTTTTAGTGTGTGTTTGTTTTGTTTGTTTTTTTCAGATCTCTTCTCTTAGAACTTCAAAAACTGCTGTCCATTCTTGACAGTAGTTGTATGAAGAAAAATAAAACTGCTACTTCTCATAAAATTACAGAGGTAAAAAAAATTGTTTTGGATTTATTTGTATGTTGTTCAACTTTGGTTCTGTAAGAAGTTTCTGTAAGCTAATATAATTGTATTAGTGTTAAAACAAATTATTTGATAAATGAATATTTATTACATCTTCCAAATGTAAACTAGCTCTTTTATATAATATTTATTAGGGCATACATGTTAAAGTTGTTAAATAAAGCCTTAAAGAGTCTTCAAGACATGATAGTAGGTAAAACAAAAGCAAAAACCAGGAAGTCAAATATTGAAGGGCTAAAGAAATTCATTCATGCATGCATATATAATACATGTATGTGATATACCTAGGAAAAGAACCAAACATTATTTATATATTTCTGGATCACTTTCTCCTGATAGTCATGAATCAGCACCTCATGCTGTTCATCACTGTTAACTCATGATAGCCATGGTATCACTACATGGCAGTGGTTGTAAGATTATTACTTCATGGTTGTCATAAAATAATTACTCATAATAGCCATGGAATTTACCAGGCAGTGCTTATATGCTCATTTCATCATGGTAATGTTGTGATCATTGCTTCATGGTTGCCTTTAAATAATTATTCATAATATTTGTGGTATTTAATGTCATAATATAGATGATATTATTACTTCATGGTAATCATATACTTATCATTCAGTGATTGTTTATATTATGCAAAGCTATGCAACAGTTATTTGTACACTACTCTATCTAATATATACAACTTATAGACTAGAGGGAAGATAGCTAGTCATCAGCATCCATCTCCAACTTATAAGCTACACTTGTGTGGTTGAAGAGTGGGATTTTGACCATTACACTTATGGAACACCACCACCCTATAGTGCAGAGTACCTTTTTATAGGAACAGGGCATAAATAATGAACCTTTAAACAATCCAGGAATCATAGGCCTCATCAAACAATATTCATGAGTTTAGTATTTTATGATATTTGTGATATCTTAAGGTTGTTGTAGCATTAATACTTCATCATCATTGTTGTGCTTTTTCATGTATGGGCCAGATTCTTTACAGTAGGTGTCTGTGACTTGTTTGCAATAAACAAACAGCATACTGTCCACTTGTTATAAAAATAATATATTAAAATAAGTCAAATATATATTACTAAGTGTTTGCTATGCTGTTGGTTATTACAGTTGTATCTAGAGCTCTAATTAATTATTTCTTTTTCTTCAAAGTCCACACAAGTGAGTTCAATTACTTCAGAGTACAATTGAGAAGACAAATTATTTCTTCTGTACTCTTATTACAATACTATCTGTGATAATTTTAAATTTAAATATTGTCACTGCATTCTTGTTATGGCTATATTCACAATTGCACAGTTTGATTCTATCTAACTATATGTAATACATTCTGAACACATGTTTATAGCTTGACAGATGCCTTGAACTTTCCACACATTGTAAGATATTATGATGCAATAATACTTACTTAGATTGTTCTAGTGACGTGATTCAATAATATAATAATCATCAATTGAAAATAGTTGAACTACACTAAGTATATGATAAACTATTGTGTGTAAAAATAACTAAATTTAACACATGGACTGTATTAACTATCCAAATAATAACTCTTACATTGAAGATAAATGGAAACAGTCATGCATATCCAACAGAGATCATGATGTCATTATTATGTGGTTGTAAGAGTATCTTTATCTCATCATATTTATGACATCATTAATTCAATCCTTGATAATGTTTATTACGTCATGGTATGTTTGGTTCTTAGTAGTCATGACATTATAACGGTATAACGGTAGTTGATTTGTTTTATAAACTGATATATCTGTTTGTGTGTGTATGTATATTTGTCTGTTCCTCCAGTGGAATACTTTAAGTCTGTAAACTTGTGTCTTTGAAATTTGGTGATTTCCATGTGGTGGAAAAAGCAGATAGCCCAATTTGGCTTTGCTCTAAAACAAACAAAGAAATCATAATTCTGATGTGTTTTGATATGAATAAAATTTATGAAAAATTACATTCCAAAACACACTCACTTCAGTTGACATTTAGTTGTTGGAGTCTTGAATTTCATTGGTTTCTACAGGTGATCATAATTCCATTCCTATTCATTAGTTCCAATCCCTGACATCAGCCCCTCAGTATATTGGTATTCAGGATAGATACTGTCTACATCCAAGGTTTTCACTGCTAAGGCAGATCACCAGTAGCCTCAGTGATTATTGTATATCTATGATATATCAATGACCATTCCAGTTACCTACTAGGTAGATTAAGGTTATATATTCTTTCTTTACACATGCTTCTAACATAGCTCTTATATGCCATGCATCCCATTTACTTGCAGGTTTATATTTTCATTGTTGCTGATCTACAGGTATCACCAGTTGGAGTGATTTGCACTGTTTGTCCATAGACAACTTTCTCATTCTCTCTACATCTTCAAACCAGTTCTTCTTACTCAACATTCTGCATATAGTCCTTTTCTCTAATTCATCTGCTCACTTCTCTCCATATCCAATTAGATTTAGAGTTTAATCACGTTCAATTAAGGTCTTGAAGATTTTTTTGCCTGTACTTATAACTTTAGGAATACTAGACAACTCTTTTTATTCTTGGAGCTCTGTAAATACGATGTATCTTCTATGAGTCGCATCTGTTTAGATTTATCTCTTCTACGTCTTTTACTGCCTGGTCAAATTGCCTGCTGGAGGTCATTGTGCAGACTTGTACATGAATGTTCCCTAATACCATATTAGGACTCCCTAATGTGTACTAACTCCCAGATTCTACTAGTAGAACTAGGGACTCCTTACCACATCTAGTTTCCAGTCATTGGGGTGGTGGACAGAAACTTTTCCTCTAGAGTATTATAGTGAATTATTCCTCTCTCTGTGAAGAGGGCAAACTTGATAACCCTCCTACCCAGGTCCCTGGATATTGGTAGGAGTAGCACCAGTCTAAATGGAAGCCTTTTGTAATACCAGTTCAAATTTGATGCTTGGTTATCTGGTTGAGGTGTGCAAGGCCCTTCTTTTTAATCAATGTCAGTTCGGTATATTGTTCATGGAAGGGGTCCACTATCTTTTCATTATTATGAATGCAGAGTGGTCCCATCCTGGGTACTTGGTAAAGCACAATTGCTCCATGTCCTACTCATAGTTCCAGAGGCAAGTGGAATGTTCCTAACCCACTCAGTTGGGAAGTGAGGATGAATGTTCATAATTCCAGACAGATGAGTTCTATTTTTTTGATTTAGTGTGGTATATATAATTCTCAGATATTGTTTTTCATGCTTCTTCATGTGGAGGAGAAGGTTTGTCCACTTCAGAGTTTTTCACTTTCTTTCTGTGATTCCAGTGGCTTGGAATGTATTGCTCTCCTACTGGCTACAGGTTGGGATTCAAACAGTAGTGTACATATATGTATGTTTGTATGCAATCTTGTGGTCCCTAATCATTAGTGTGGGATATAGTGACCAAGACCCCTTTATTCCAATGCCAAGTAGTAGAACCATTGCTTTCTGGTTTGGGCTGGCTTATAGTGATGATAACTCATGTATACTCCCATCCTTCATATTTGAACTACGTCAGGGTGAAGAGTATACCTGTTCTGTATGTAGTACAGTTCTTAGGTACCACTCTTATCTTTGTACACCCATGATTTGTGTAGACACTTTCTTTATGGATAATGCCTTCACTGGCTCCTCTACCTTCTCAGTATGGGATTCTAGTTATAAGTGTCAGCAGATGGTAAGTATGTTTTGGAAGTTAACATTTTCCTAAATTGAAAATGTGTTTCCAATAATATTTGCCTCCTTTGATACACTCCCACCCTTCCTCCCCACTAAGAGTTAGTGTTAGCAAGTGGGATGGTGTCAGCCTCAAAAAAGTGATAAAATTATTTAAAAAAGGCACTTATTTACAATACTACAATAGCAGGTGCTTTGACATAAGTGGAGAGTATCATGAGACATATATTGCCAAGGGCATTTAAATAGGGTATAAAAGACTGGAGCAAGTGAGAAAAATCAGACCAATGGGCAAAGAAGAAACCCTGGCAGTCATGTAATAGCTGTAAGTATCATCAGTATTATTGGAAATACATTTTTAATATAGAAAAATGTCAAAATTCACCAACTTAATCCAGTTCACACCATAAGAGCTGTTATAAATCAGTTTGTTTATATAAATAACTCTTTCACCACTGCTATTTCATGTCATTTCTCAGCTAGCTTGAAGAGTCCAAGTCTCATCAGCTCTGGATGTAGTAAGTTTAGTGTGATCGACGTAATATTATATGCTTCTCCCTACTTTCACTTAGGAGATGCTATTAGTAATTCTGAGAAAATATTTTTATTTCCAAGTTTTATTTAATTTTTATTCACATCCTGTTTTGTTTGTAGATAATAAATTACATAGGCCTGTGAATTTAAACTTCATAATTCAGCTGTGCAGATTTTGAAAATATTATTCATTTTTTATCATGTTAGGCTTTTTCACAGTTCAAGAAGAAAAACTTTACTTAGATCAAATTATTATTTCATCTTCCACAATGAACATTTTTTATTATGTTTGAGTTTTAGAATGATCAGTAAGACTCGTGCATCGCAGTTGGTCTAGATAAATCTATAACCAGTAGTCGTAAACATTTTAAGCATAATGAAATGTCACCCAGTTTCAATGAAAATTATTCACTTATGTAAAAGTACATATGACATTTTGTGAAAAATCTGTACATGGTAGAGAAAAATGGGTATTGTTTTCAGATTCAATGTACAGGAATTACTATAGGACATGTAAAAATTTCAAGACTATAGTAGTATTGCAGGCTTGTATTATTTATCATTTTGTCTCTCTCTCTTTTTTTTTTTTTTTAACCCAGCCTTTATATTGGTAGTTGTTGGTGTTTGAATGCTAATTATTCAAGGGATATGTGTAAAAGTTAAAAAAAAAAAATTGAGTATTACAGGGTTAGATGGTAATATTTTGTAGAAGTGATGATAACTTGTATGTCTTTAATTGTTAAATAAGGCCTATAGATGGTTTATTATAACTTCCATAAATCAAACACTAATCATCAGAGAGCTATAATATTTGGCATATGAACTAATGAGACAGTGGGAAAGATTACTTCAATTTCAAAACTAATTAATACCAGAGGGTAATAACCAATAAATTCAGACATGTTAACAATGCTCAATATAACTAGCATGTTTCAGCAATATGGGGTGAAGCTCCATTGTGCATGAAGACCATTTCATTAAACATTCATCTTCTTTGAAATCTAGAAATGATAATATGTTATAATTTAAACAAATAACTGATCTCCCTCATTGTTGCCTGACTCTGTCTAGTTAGTGCTTCACGTCAATGATACATTGATGTTATTGCAATAGTTGTAGTAATGTTTTAAAAAAATAAATCTAATATGCAGAGATAAACTGTTGTGATTAATTTGTAATGCCAGAATAAAGTTAAATATATTTAATGCTATTTTTGTACAACCACCACAATGTAAGTTGTACTGGGTTTGACAAATAAATGGCAGATGGGTTTTAATTATAATAAATCCAAAGTAATGCATTTTGGTTGTCATAATTTGAATTATAAATATAATTTGTATGGGATTAATCTTAACAGTGTCATGTAAGAAAAGGTTCTTGGTGTAATACTCAGTTGGTCTCTAAAGCCATCCAAATAGTATGGTGTTGCTATTGGTAGGGCAAATAGAATTTTAGGCTGTATATACAGAAATATTGAATATAAGTTTAAAGAGGTTATAATTTCTTTGCACATGTTCCTGGTCAGACCATATTTGGAATATTGTTTTCAGTATTGAACTCCTTACCTTAGGAAAAACATTGATTTGTTGGAAAGAGTTCAGAGAAGGGTTACTACAATTGTGCCTGGGATTTTCACATAAGGAGAAGCTGAAATATCTCAAATTGTTTTCTTTTGAAAAAAGAAGAGTTAGGGGGTGTCTAATTGAGGTGTTTAAAATTGTAAACAACATTAGTAGTCATGATGCATCATCTTTTTTCATATTTAACAGTGAGAATAGTAGGACTGTGGGACACAAGTATAAATTTTGGAAGGGTAGGAGTCATCTTCAGCTAAGACAATTTCATTATCATTCTAGCTTTTCCTAAATTTACTGTTTCTACAAAATCTGAAGGTAACTCATTCCAAAGGCCAACCACCCTATTAGAATAAAGTCTGGTTTTAAGATGTTTTTTTCTAAGTTACTTTAGAGTGTGGAACAGCCAAGATGGACAAATAGGTCTCATTTTACCTCAAAACATTATGTTGTGTTTTATGTGATAATGGTTTAGCAAATGATATTGAAAACTTTAATTTTTTTTTTTTTATTTCAGCCATTAAATGACTCTCCACTAAAGAGTTTGGAAGAGACATTAGATTGCTTTGAAAATTCTGAAGGTAGGAGCATTCAGAATTGTACATAAGTTAGAATAAATCATTAAAGTTCTTATGTTTGTAAGAGAATGAATAACCGTGGACATTTAAAATATTGTCATTTATTTTGCTGGTTCAAAATAATAACATGCAAGTATATTTCAGCATCATATGTTTTACAGTTAAACTGAACCCATCTATTAGGTGGTGATGAATTAATATACTTTAGTGTGGGGTCTTTTATGGTTTAAAAAAGCATGTTTTTGTTTGGTCATGAAAACAAAGCTTAGGGTAAATGTTCAAGGGGAAGAAAACATCTTAAACTGATGGTCTGTTAATAAGCTTGGTTTCAAATTAACCAAAAGTACTGAACCCATTGTCTCTGCTTCTCAGAGAAATTCTTAAATCACTAAGTTTTTTTCCACAGACCCACTATGAATGCTATTTTTCTAAATTTTATGATGGTTAATGGTTATAAGTAATATGGCTTTTCATATCATATATAAATTGTATTGATTTTAATTTAATAAATTTCTATTTTTTTGTGCATATACAAGTTTTCAAATTCTGATAAACTAAAGTACTACAGGGTGTTCGAAAAGTCACTGTGCACTTATATATGTATATGATCACAAAACTGAACAGTGACTTTCCGAACACCCTGTAGAATGGAGCTTAAAAAGTGAATGAATTGGGATAATTTTACATATTGAATGGCTTATTAACATACAATATGATATGTTTATCAAGCCAAAAGAAACTTTAGTTAGTTTGTTGCCCTTGTGAATCAAAGAAGCATTTGAGGGTGGCAAAGCACATATTCTTGACATGATTATTAAACGGTTTGAACCATTTGCAGATGTAAATTAATCTTTTCTTCATGTACAAACACTTTCATAAATACTTTACTATCTAAGGTACACATTATAAATGTCTGCACTATTTAGCTTCTAACTGTGTTAAATTGGTTTCTTTTTACAGAAAATTACACTAGTGGTTGTAACAGTGAGAGTTTGTGCTTGTCAGGTAATTTCTCCGTATTATTTTTTATTTCACAGATGAAGCAAGATAGCTATATTTAGGTTATAAATGAAGATGAGATTTGAAACACAACAAAGTTCATGGTATGTTACCATTTGTTCCAAGTAGATTCAACAATTAATGTTCTGGAAACTTGTAGTACGAAATATTACTTATTTTTGTTCCAGAAGATAAGAATGAATGTATATTTAAAACTGTATACTTAAAGTCTTTGTGTTTGAATAATACATATTTTGGACTTGAGCTTGGTCTTTGATTTTTATTATTTCCATTTTGTAATAAACTTGGATACTATTTCATTAATGTCTGTATAATTTGGGAATCATTCATTCTTCATAACTTATGAATTGAAATGGTTGATTTTTAGAGCTGAAAATTTAATCTTGTAGCACAGTTGTTCTAATGCATTAGAAAATATTATCATCAATAAGACGTGTTCTAGTTGTTTCACAAATTTGGAAGATTCTTTATCTTCTTGCAGTTTCACTAAACTTTAGCAGTTTTCTGGCCAACTGTACATCTTTTGTCCAAACAACTACAATACAAACAATAGAAGACATTTTACAGCTCTATGATCTTAAAAGTACACATTTTATGTTGCTTTTTCCCATTAAATTGTTCCCATTGTCTGTGAGACTTATATTGCTAGAAACCAGGTTTTAATACCAGTGGTGATATTTGTATGAAATAATTTATGGCTAGTCTATTTTATAAACAAAAGATTCATTATTTAAATATTTTAAAAGCATTTAGTACATTGACAATTGTATTAATTTCGGTTAGTTTTAACATACTTCTATAAAGGTCTTCTAAATCCATCTAATATTCTAAGGTCATATTATCTTTTTCTTGTCCATGTGTCATAATTATTTAATACTTGCATTTATTATTATTATTATAATTCTCATTTATTGCTCCTGAGAGAAAGTGTGTAATAGGTGAATATAAGCCTTAGACATTCTATGTAAGATCTTGACTGGTGTTTAGGAAACTTCAATTTTAACTAATTGATGTGTGGAAAGAAATCCTGGCAATAAAAAATTGATGTAATCTGTTATATGACCCAAGGCATATTCATGATTATTCTTTTGTAGGTGATTTATAAAGAGTCATGATGAACAAGTGAAGGAGAAATAAGCAGTAACTGCCTAATTTAACTTAACACTTGTGGATAAAATCTTGGAGGTCTTAACCATAAAAGTACCACAGATGGAAAGGATGTTATTTTTCAAAAGACATCCTGAGGATGAAACGATGGAAGTCATTTGAAATGTTGGCTTTTCAATCAGAGTTACTTTTGTAGATCAGTCCATCAAGACCTTCTACACAAATATTATGCTGAACAAAGCATTTACTGCTCATTCCACCTTTGTTTGTACAACATTCACGTTTTGATAGAATACTTTTTAAGTTTTTACTGATTTTTCTTTTAATTGATCAAACATAAAATAATTAAGAAAGACGTTTTTCTGAAAGTAACACATTCTTGTTTACCTTTTTAAATTAGTTTTATTAGACAACTATATATGTTGCATATTAGTTTCCAGCTAATATTCATATGCTTTTGTTTAATTTATTAAGGCACTTTATGAAGTTAATAAAAGGTTTCTTTTAGAGTAAATTATATTTATTAGGAATAAAATCTTTGAAATGCTTTCAAAGGTTTTATTAACCCATAGAAAATAATTTAATTAATCAAAATATTGGATATGATGTTAAAATGTTAAGGTAAAAACTTTATTAATAATATTCAAATATTACAATATAACTAAGTATAGCATTTCTATTGAAGTATTAAATATGCTGTTTAAATACAGTATTTGTTTAAATTTTATCATCAGATATGGTGTTTAAAATCCAATTCTTATCTACAAAATGTCTACCATGCTTTGATCTTTGTCATGTATTTTGAAAAGTAACAAGTTTTGTTTATAAATAGCTTTTTCTTTTTTCTTTTAGGATACAGAATGCCTCATGTCTGATCACAAGCAAGTATATCCATGCAGTTTGTCACATTCACTGTTCACTGACTAGTTGAATTTCCATCATTCTGTTATCTGATTGTAAGCCATAAAGATATGTAGCTGATGCTGCATCATTTCTACTGATTCACTGAATGCAAAGCATTAAATATTAATTGAATTTTCATCCTATTATGAAACTGTCAAGTGACAATTGTAATAAGAGCAAGATTTAATGCAATTTTAAAGGATACAGTTTCTTCCTATCATGTCATCATGGTATTTTAAGAATGATTTAGCTTCCAGTTCAAAGTACTGTATTTTTACATTGTTAAGAACTGTTTCTACATCATAATATAAACTGATGACTTGACGATATTAAGAGTCTAATGAAATTTGTTTTAAACAGCTTTAATTGTAAATTATCATTTTTGCTTAATTTTAAATAATTCAACAATGCTTCTTTGGTTGGAAGTGCAAATGTTTCTAGTCTAAAAGAATTTAAAGTTTATGTATTTGGAAAGGTGCTAATTTTAAACAAAGTAACATGAACATAATAGATTTACAGCTTTTTAAACAGGTTATTTTACAGCATTCATAGTTATTGAACACCGTGTTAATACAGATTTTTTTTCTAAAGTAACTTTTCATGCTTTCTAATGTGCATAATACTTAATAGGTTACATTCCAAAAATTAAAATGTTTTTGTTTTGCATTTATTTGTTTATAAATTGAGATAATGAACCACAATCCAACATTTTTAAGTGCTACATAATGTGTGTGTGTGTGTGTGTATTTCATCAAGTTGAAAAATCACTTCATTTCTTAAGAGATTAAAACAGTTACTTGTTAGTTATTAAAATTATTTAGCTGAATGAATTGCCTTGAAGGAAAGGATATTAACTAACATGGAAAACAAAGAAATTTAATTTTGTGAGAAAATCAAATATTCCTTAAACTAAGGTCAAATAATATAGGATATACTCTATAGTGTAACACTAAATGTGCTGGTTTATTTATTGTTTTCCAATAAATGAGCTTTAAGTTCTTTCTTATCTAATGCAAGTTCACTTTGAGCTAATAGAAAGATATGAGAGAGGTAAAACATTTTCACTAACAATTATTTGCCACATAATGAAATAATATTTACAACAAATGAGTTATAAATACATTTTAAAAAGACTTTCTTCTGTGCGTAACACAACTAGATGAGCTGACTTTAAAGAAATGTATATGTCCATGTTAAAGTTAAAAATTAGGATTAACTAATTAGGATTATTGTCATAAATTCTATGCATAAAAATATCTTCTGTACAGTAACACATTAAAATTATTTTTATATATTTTAAAACAAAGATGTATATGTTTCTGCTGTGCCTTTATTTGTATTTTCATAATAAATTAAATTTTTAATAGCTTTACACAATGAATTTTGTTTCTCAATAAAAATTCCAAAATTTATATTATAACTTTTTTAAAGAGAGTTTTTATTTACTTAATCCAATCTTTTAATTGCTAATATTCTGTAGATATTTAATTTTATTCTGTATTTTCGATTTAAGTGAATAATATTGTTTAATTCAATCATATAAAGACTTCATTTCAGATTTTTTTGGATAAAAGATATTACAGTTGATAATCTAAATGTGATTAAAGCAACAAATTGATTTTCTTATGTACATTAGAAAAATGATCTTGATGTGAGTATGTGGGAAAGGAAAATAAAAAAGCTGTTTTTACAACAATGTGATTATGTTGTTTTATAGAACAATTAATATTTTATGTGATGTAAAGTAGTTATTGTAGAAAGATTTTGAAAAACATTGATTATATAGCATAAATATTGTTGATATTGGGAAAACTGTAAATGAAGTAATGATTTGTTTTGTAATAGAGAATATATTTCTTACAGTGTTAAAATTATAGAGTAACTTCAAAAACATCATTTTCTGAAGTTAGTTCAAAGAACATGACTTCAGTACTATTAAATGTTAAGAAAGACTTACACTTAAGATATTCCTTACTTACTATCTTGAAATTAGTTCCATCTCAGAGCTTCTAATTGAAATTTAATAAATTTTTGCATTTGTTTTACTGAATTATTTTTTCTGCTTAATTGTTTTCATACAACTTGTTAATATTCATAACTAAAATATGATTTTAAAATACAATTTCTTTCCTTTTGAAGTGTTCACAGTAGGGTTCAATTTACCTTTACTTAGAAATGCATATGGGTGACAGTTGATACTTTAAATTCTTTTAAGTCTTTTTATCACATGTTGTGCTTTAAATTGTCTTGGTCAGAATATGTTTAACTGTTCAGTTGCAATCTTGAAATCTAGAGAAAAAAACTTGTTTGACAATAAAGTCACGGTTAATTTGGTTTGATAAAAGAAGAAATTGTAAGTAATTAAGGCATGTGTTAGTTTTTGTATTTTAGCAAGAAAGTTTCAGCTGCTGTATGAATAAAAATAGTGAAGCACTTTTGTTTTATGTTGGAGTTCCAACATTAGTAACCAAAATAAGGTAGCAAAGAACAAGTTACCTTCATCTTATCTTATTACTAAAGAGATGGTTATGCAAGAGTGACGACACTATGGGTGGTGAGGGTAAGGAAGCAATCCCTGGTGTGACATACAGGGGTGCTGTATATATGGTTTCTGACCATCAGATGCAGGAATTTCAGTTTCATTCAGCAGTTTATAGTATCACAACTACAAAATTTATTCTAAAATCAATGTGATTAGGAGCTTAATCTGTTAAACTTTCTCTTACATTTAATGATTTGAAAGTTTTCCTTTTTCAGGATGAAGCCATGAACTTCACAATTAAATTTATTCTTATGTTGATATTGAATGGCATGTAATGATTTACATAAAAAAAATATTTGTTGGAAACTTTTTTTTTTCCTGGTATGATAGAGTAAAATACAATTTGAATTATATCTTTTTGTTGTCACTCTGATTTTTTACCTTTTTCTGTAGCATAAAAGATATTGAGATTTACATATTATAGTTCAGGATATCATAAAGACCTTTTTCGTAATGATGAACGAACTTTTATACATTGAAATCAGATGATATTTAATATGAAAAGTGACTTTCATAAAAGAAGTGCCAATATGAATGTTTAAGTATTCCTGGTTTTCATTCAGTTTTATGTAACATTTGGATTTTTTTTTAATTCAAGGACGCTTCAATATAATCCAATAAAAAAATCATAAAACTAACTAAAACAATGGAGTAGGGAGAAAAGTGCAAGTTCATCTGTTTAATAACTTTTGTATAATACAAGATATTTCATAGGATGATTGTTTTTTCAAATAAACATGATGATAAACAGAGAAGACACTCGTTAAAGAGCAAGAAAACCTAAAATAATTGTTTATAAATAATAATTGTTCTTTAAATAATAAATTATTTATAAATAATCATTAAAATAATTGTTTTATGTGTAAAAGTTTTGTTTGAATTTCGTGGGGGGAAACTAAACCAAAAATAGTTATTAATAATGACAATCACGTGAGAAAACTAGTAGACGATATATTCATGAGTCCTCAATTTCTTTGTTTGAGGTGAAAGATGAATCATTATAATTATATGTAATTATCATAGGTATTGCATGAGATGATTCATTCATAAAGGTTTATTTGGTCATTTTGTTGCAGTTACAGGGTATAAAACATGTAGATACATAAAGTAAGGTCAGGTAACTGAGATATCCTTCTTGTTCTGCGAGATACATACACAGTTTTATTATACTGAAAAATGAAAACGGTTTATAAACAAACTGCCACCACGCTTCAGCATTTAAACGTAAGAATTTTGTTTTTAATTTAAAAATTGAAAACAATATATATATATATAATGTTGAAACGTAAAACGATATTGAATTCTGCTTTTGTTAATTTTGATAGTGCATTTGTGATGTAAATAAAGATAAGTTAACTTATCATTCCAGACAATATTCACTCGTTTTAATTCTTGTTTACAACAATCTAATTAATAAATTCTGTTGAAGGTTTTTGTGTTGTACACTTAATATAAAGTGAAAATGTGTGAAGTCAGAAAGTAACATGTAGCTATGCAACATGTAATTAACTATAATATTTTTTCTCATATAAAGGGTTTTCTTCTTTCTTTTTAATGCATTTTTAAATGTAATAAATGATTTAGTCCTATTAGGACCTATTAGGTTTTAATGAATATTTTGTGCACTCTTTTATCGCATAGATAAGTTGAATCTTAAATAAAACATTTTGGTGGATTTTCCATTTGTATTTGAATAGTAGCCATTTCATGCACAAAGAACATAAAGAATTTTAAACAGAGAATATATTAGAGTTATCTGAACTTGCCGTACTTCCTTGTTTGTTTTTTTTAATTTCGCGCAAAGCTACACGATGGCTATCTGCGCTAGCCGTCCCTAATTTAGCAGTGTAAGTTTAGAGGGAAAGTAGCTAGTCATCACCACACACCGCTAACTCTTAGGCTACTCTTTTTACCAACGAATAATGGGATTGACAGTAACATTATAACGCCCCAACGGCTTATAGAGCGAGTGTGTTTGGGGAAGGGATTCTATCCCCTCAAGTTGTCGGCCAAGCGCCCTAAGTACCAGGCCATGACAGGCCGAAAGTAGAAAGACATTAGTATAAATACGCAATGAAAGAGTAATACCACAGTGCTTTACGATAATTAGGGTTAATACAGTGAAGAATGTTTATTCTCGCTCACACAGTTTCGAATACCCCCGCTAGTACAGCGGTATGTCTCCGGATTTACAGATAGCCCGATGTGGCTTTGCTATAAGAAAACAGTTTCGAAATCACAAACGCTTTTCAATTTTCAAGAAAGTTCTGTCATGGGCCCCTTTGTGCAGCTTGGCGTTTAACAACAAATATAGAATATGAATAATATTTTAAATTAAAATTTATATCATTCGTAGTTAGGTCTTACCTGTCATTACGTAATGATAACTAAAAGTTTCAGATAAAAATATTTTCACTGATATGGAAAATGGAAATAGCTCAGAAGCACATAAAACACACACGAAACAATGAATTCGAACCGGCTATTTCCAGTTTCACTTTCCAAAGTTCGAGGCATGTATATCTCACAAGACTAAAACTTGAAATTTATTTTAAAGCAACAACAAGATATATGTAATTCTCAATATGTTCTCATGGACTACATCACAGAATCAGCAGATAGCCTGATGTGGCTTTGCTATAAGAAAACACACATACACGCATCACAGAAATACAAAAGTACAAACTTTTGACCCTTCGTTTGCGGCGTGTGTAAACCTGCCTACCACACCTTGCTCAAAGATTTGTGAATTCTTGCAGCATGTCATTCAAAATGTTGCGCTCAAAATGCTTGCATCATACGATGTCAACCGCAATTGAAGGGTTAATTTTTAATTTGTGTACCTATGTTTTGAAAATGTTTTGCATTTCATTGAGTTCTGCGAGGCCAGGTGGTTGGAGCACTTGACTCGCAATCTGAAGGTCGCGAGTTTGAATCTTTAACAAACTAAACATCTCACCCTTTCAGGCGTGAGGACGTTATATTGTAATTGTCAATTCCACTATTCGTTGGTATAAGAATGGTCTAAGAATTGGCGATGGGTTGTGATAGCTAACTACCTTCTTTCCAGTCTTTCACTGCTTTAATCAGGAATGGCTATCGCAGATAGACCTCGTGTCGCTTTGCGCGAAATGCAGAAACAAACCTATTTCATTAAAAAAATAAAAATAGTTTATTGTGAATTCCATTAAAGGTGTAACATTGTTGGTTGACTTGTAGTAATACGCATGAGTTTGTCTAATCACAGATTCATAGATGTGATGATTAGGGCGCTCGACTCTTGATAGTTTGAACCCCGTCATGAAATGTGCTCAACCTTTCAGACGTAAGGAGTGTTAAAATGTAACGATTAAACACTTTATGTTGGTTAAAGAGTAGCTCAAATATTGGCGGTGGTTGTGGTAGCTGCTTTCCCGCTAGTCTAGCTTTTCAAAATTAGGAATGGCTTTGTGCGCGAAATTTGAAGCAAATCAAGTCGTTCATGTGGATGGCTAGTAAGCTATCAAAAAGCACGTTTTAAGAATAGTACAGCAATGCTCTTTTATTGGAGGGAAATAAAGACAACTTGAACCTTTTCTAAAAGGAACTGATGCAGCTTCCAGCTTCTTTCATTAAGGTTTTACTTTCTCACAGGAGAATCTAAGCTTCCAAATGAAGAGATTCCAGGTAAAGCTATCCAAACACATTTTTCCTTTTGAACGTTTTCAAGAAAAATTTTCGCATGCGGTGTTGGTGTAAATATCATAGAACTCTTCAAACAAACTACTAGCCCGAGTTCGCTCTAGCAGCTGTGGTTGTTAGAAGTCCCATTGGCTCGCGTTTTGTCAGTGCAGTCCCTCGCTGTGACAGTGGTAAGTCTACGGATTTACAATGCTCAAATAAGGGGTTCGGTTCCCCTCGGTGGACACAGCAATGTGGCTTTGCTATACCAAAACACACGCACACACCCTTTATATAAAGAAGAATTATGCTTTGCACTATGGAGCCTTCAGTGTGTTAAGGCCAGACACAAGTATTTGTGTGCCCAAGAGCTGTGTTGAGCGCTATCACTAGTTGCCTTCCGTTTAGTTTTACCAATTGAAAATTTGGGACAGTTAGCACAGAAGGAAACCCTTGCATAGTTTTGCACGAATATAAAAACACTCATTTTAAAATGATAGGCAAACAATCAAGAGCATCCACCGAGAAGTCTTGGCTAACCCTAAACTAATATTGGAATTTGATTGTTACTCTTATAATGTACCACTTTTCCAAAGTGCAGAGCAGAATTTTGTTTATCGGCAACGAAACTCGAATCATGGACCTTAGGATTCATATTCAACTAGATCACGTCCAATCTTTAAACATTTAAAACCAATGTTGGCGTCAGGTGCACATAATTATCCGTTTCTACGTTTACCTTTACTGTTGCATGAAATAAACACACCGTCCTAAAAAACAGTGATGAGCTGATATTTGATACGCGTTAGAAATTTCACTAAGTTTACAGATCCCGATTCGTCCCAGTGGATTAGCAGTATGTTTGCAGATTTATCCTAAAAAAACCCGGTTTTGATACCCGAGGTTGGCACAGCACAGATAGCCTATTGTGTGACTTTGTGCTTAACTTCAAACGAAATCACCCCATTGACATCTTTTAATGATTGTAGTTTATCGTGCCAGTCATTGAAATGCACCAGCCACCATACAATTACCAAACTATAGATGTGTCAAACTAAAGGACAGAGTAACAGTTAACGTGTCCTATAAGACAACTCTGAATTGGTTATACTTCTCTTCTAAACTTTACTGCCAGGTATTTGTTATTCTGTGGTATAAATTTCTTTAACGTCACGTATTATTCCTATTGAGGCTTCATTAACAATATCACTTAAGATCTGTACCGAAATAAAATTTCCCTTATTATTGTTCTAACTGTCTTTAAACTTTGATAGTTATTGGAAGAAAGTGTTAAAATAAGTCTAAAGTGTTTGTACAGCTGCCAACAGATAGCGCCACCATCAACTATTTAAAGTAACTATCGTCTGTTAGTAATAACTGTTCAAGTACCAACATAAGAGAATATAAATATTTATTAATGTAACATATCTACAGACTCAATAAGGTCTGAAAAGCATCTAAAAAAAATACAGATTATACAATCTTGATAATTAGAGCAATAAGATAACCAGTATATGAACATTTTGTGCACGTGTATAACACTTGGTTTACAGTAATTATAAAAAGAACATTAGATACAATGTTCTGATACAACTTGTAACTCAGTTTAGTATTATAGTCTGGTTGTTTGGACGTTTTATTCATACTTGGTGGGTCGTGGAATTGAAAATCATTATTAATGACGCTCACTCATTTAATCGTAAAGGCCTTATAATACGTTGGTCAATTCAATTATTCGTTGGTGAAGAGCAAATCAAGAGTTGGCGGTGGGTGGTTGAATAGCTCCATTCCCTCTAGTCTAACACTTCAAAATTGGAAACGGCTAGTATAGTTGCCCCTCAGATATCTTTACATGAAATTATATAGTTTCTGTGACATTAGAGCAAATTTATATAGCCAAACAAACACAAAGTCAAAATCTCCACGTAAGGTAATGAAAATAGGCTGTAATTTTACGTTTGTATGAAGAGTAATAGTATTCGCTGGTTCTAATTCTATTTAACAGACTGAACCAGTGTATTATGTTGCTCTAACAACCTACATTTGTGATAAAAAAATATAGGACTTTAATCTACTTATTTGTTCTTGTCCAGAGACATATTGTAATAAAAATGTTGATAAATTTTATCTTCTGTAACTTATCTACGTATCACAGTATGTTTAACAAGACGAAGTATTACATTGATTTGGTTTGTTTTGAATTTCGCGCAAAGCTACACTATGGCTATCTGCGCTAGCTATCCCTAATTTAGCAGTGTAAGACTAGAGGGAAAGCAGCTAATCATCACCATTCACCGTCACCTCTTGGGCTACGAATAGTGGGATTGATCGACACATTATAACGCTCCCACGGCTGAAAGGACGAGCATGTTTGGTGTGACGGGGATTCGAACCTGCGACCCTCGGATTAGTAGCAGAATGCCTTAACCACCTGGTTATGGCAGGTCCAAAGTCTTAGAAAGTGCATTACAGACGGTCCAGAAAAAACTTATATTTTAGTTTCATTTACTCTCACCTTCAAGGCATTTGAATAATTAATTAAGTTTACACTCCATATAAATATTTTTAGTTGCTTCTCGTTTTGATTATTACACTAAACAAAAGATTTTTAAAAATTTTGTTTCAAGACTGGATTATAACTATTCTTAGTTGTTTCTGAGTTATTAAAACAAATAACAAATTCAGGTCAAACAAAACACTCTATTTGTCGTGATTATTAGATTTCTTTTAGAGTTTTTGATAAAGAACCTTTTTATAAGAAGCACCTTTATATGTATATACTTTATATTTGAACCTTATTTTGGATAGATGTTTTGGTTAAATAAACAGAGATATAGAGCTACTTCAGGTTATGTATGTACATGTATATATATATGTGTACATACTAAAACATCACAGTATTTTAACTCATCTTTCTCTTCGTTATTATTTTCTGCCGGCTCTATAACTTCGAATGTTATTCCTCCGGATAAAATTTTGTTAAAAAGGAAAACAATTACCTTTTAATATTGTATACTGATTAAAAACATCAACAGCACGGAACGGACAGAATATTATTAAGTTAAAATGCCCGTTTCACAACTGAAAGCTGATACGTTTAGAAGACTGCTTTACTGATCACATATTATAATGCTTTTCCTAAACACGTAATTTGAGAAATGTTTTATACATCAGTAAGACTTAAAAGTTGACGGAAAGAGAAATCCCTAAAGAGCTGTAATTTGTGTAGTAACTGCTTGCGTGAAGAATTTTACTAAAAAATCGATACATAACGACAGTGAAATTAATGAAAAATGACGCCAAAATTTCGCACTGTTTTACGACGTAAATAGCATATTCTTTTTCCTTTCAGTTGTATAAAGTATGATCATAGAGGGAACTCTTGCATGAAGGTATCTGTGGTACGAAGTGATGATTTGAACGGTGTGATAACAATGTTTTACAAACGTGTTAATGTGGTAGAGAGTGTGCTTACAGAAGCTCAACTGCACCACTACTGCATGAAGTCTTTAAAATACCGTTAAACTGGGGTATTAAAGTTATATAACCAAAAATATTACACTAGTACAGCCATTAAGTGTTAACATAATTTTAAGTAGACAATCAAACAGTATATTATTCATAACCAGTTTATTAGGGATAAAGAAACTCTAGGAACTTAGAAATAACATATATTTTTTTTTTATCTACAAAAATGTTTTTACTTAGTTCGATAGCACAAAACAGAATTTAATATTCGTGTAATTATGAGAAGCTATTTGAAATACAACCATTTATGGCTTTTGTGTTGCAGAAATAGATTGAAGTTTTTTGTTTGTTTGTTAGAAGGCAACCAAGAAGCTACACCATAGACTATTTATGCTCTGCCAGTCACCACGGGTAGGGAAATATAGTAAGGTTGTAATTCCGCAGACATATCTCTGTACCACTAGTGGGGATTCTTAAAGCCACAATGTGTTTTTAGAAATACCTAAGTGTACAAAAACAAATTATCCGTCAATTATCTGTGAAAAGAACACAAAAGTAAAAACGATTTGTGACATAATTTTAAATATTTTATCAAAAATAAGAGTGCAACAAGGTGCAACGTTTCTGAATTACTTTTTTTTGGTTAAGTTCTGATTGTTACACAATTACTAATCCATTATTTTTAGACACACAAACCAAGATTGTTAAATAAAATACTGAAATAACTTCGTCGATCACATTACATGCGTTCCTGATAAATGACACTTACAAACAACATCCAGTGCACATATAGTGACTGCAGTTAAGATTATCACAGTTTTGGAAAAATAAATTTTTCATGAGATTTAGGGTATTCTAAGGTATTTCACAGGTAAATTATTAAACTACAATAATGAGACGTTCGATAATATTTGTAATGCGAAGAATAAATATGTCTAACTTATCTAAATATGAATATATGTTTCACAAAGGTACATCATATTACAGCGTTTTTTTATATATTACATTGGCAGACAAAAACCACGAGGATCATTGCATAATGTAAATAAACAAATATTGTTATATTTTATCAGTTTAGACAATAGTAAGTTAAATTATCAGTCGTTTGGTAACAGATTATTTAAGCTCAATATTTAGAGCAGTTGTTGGTTGTTCCAACAGACAGCCCCCAGTGGACCAGAGAGGTATGTCTGTGAACTCATACCACTAAAAACCTGGTTTCGATACCCATGGTTGGCAGAGCACAGATAGCCCATTATATAACTTTGTGCTTAATTCCAAACAATCGATCAATCAAATCCAACAGACATGATCGTGGTGAAAAATTATCTTATCGATGGTTATATATCTTTACGCATCAGCATAAACAAACAATGGAGTTATCTAGTCGTTAACAAAAGAAGTAGGTATATTTGGTTAGACGAATCGTCGTAAAACCAGAAAAGTACAAAAACATCAGAATCTGTTCAAGCCACGTTTTGAATAGTAATCATGACTTATTCCTAATCAAGTTTAAACATACACTCTTGTGCAAATTAATTGAAACAAGACGGAAAATTACGATTTTTTTCAATTTTTTGCATTTTATTTCTGAGAATCCAAAAATTACTCACAAATTAATACATGATATGACCACCTTTATTTTTCAGAAGATCATTAATCCGCTTTGGCGGATTAATCCGAGTTGACTGCAATATTTACTAATTTTTGGATCGCGGTACCACACCTCAATTGTGGCCTCAATTAGCTTATCTTTTGTAGTACAGTCTTTTCCCCGAAGTCTTTCTTTACAAATCGCCCAAAGATTTTCAATAGGATTTAAGTCCGTAGAGTTTCCAGGCCGGTCCAGCACCTTTATTCGCGTTGTAGTCATAAAATTCTTTACAAGTTTCGATGTGTGGCACGGAGCCAGATCTTGCTGAAAAATGCCAGATCCATCTAGAAATCTCTTTTTAAATTCTGGAACGACTCTTCTCTGCAAAACTTATGTGTACTGTGGTCCTCGCATCATACCTTCTACAAGATGTAAGCCTCTGACGCCATAGTAGCTGAAAAATCCCCGAAACATCTTCTTCAAGGGATGTTTTACGAAGTAACTGATGTGAGATTCTCGAAGTTTCTCACCTAGAGATCTACGAACATGCAGACTTCTTTTACACTGTACGAAAAAAAGAGTCTCGTTACTAAATAACACCTTCCTCCATTGTTCTTGCGTACAGTTCTTGTATTTCAGACCCCATTGATACCGTTTTTTCTTCATTGACTTGGCAAGAAGTTGTTTTTTAACTGGTTTCCTTGCCCTTCTAAGGCGATTTCGAATGACGTAATATTCCTCAAGAATTCATCATATATCTAAAAAATAGATCGACTGTACTGCAAAACACAGTTAATGACGCCGTCTGTGTGAAATAATGACTATTAAAGGAAATCAGCAGGTCCAGCGAGCCCACACCGGCCGTCATGCTGAAAATATTGTAAAATGACCATTTGTTTCAATTAATTTGCACAAGGATGTAGTATTGGCACATTGTCTCAGTATCAGGAAATATTACTGGTGAAATTTTGAAAAACTGTAAGAATGGCCACATTACCATATGTGATAGTTAAAACACAAGGATGTGTGAAAAATATAGCTTTGTGTGTTGAAACATAACTATTTGTGTTAGAACATAATATTATGTGTTAACAATAACTATTTATGCTAATAGGTAACAATGTGTGCTAAAACGTAATTATGTTCATTATAACACAACTGTTTATATTAAACATAACTATGACTATATTTGTTAAAACGTAGCTATTCGTGCTAAAATCTGATTATGTCTTAGAATATAACCAAGAATGGTAAAACATAATTATGTGTGTAAAAACATAATTATATATGTTAGACTATAACTATGGGTGTTAAAACATAATTATGTGTGCAAAAACATAATTATATATGTTACACTATAACTATGAGTGTTAAAACATAATTGTTTACGTTATAACCTAACTATGTGCATTAAAACATTACAATGAATGCTAAACATTACTATATCTTCTAAAACGTGTTAAAAATAACTGTCTCTAAAACTTTTTTTTATTAAAATGTAACTTTGTGCGTTAAGATATAATTTTGTGTGTTAAATATAGCTATAGTTCTTGAAACACAACGGAGTTTTAAAACATAACTGTGTGTATTAAAACATAGCCATGTGTTGAAATATATCTATGCTCGCTAAAACGTAACTTTGTATGCTAAAACGTGTTACTTAAAACATAACTATGGGTGCTAAGCATATGTGTGTTAAAATATGTCTGCTACACCATAGCTGTTGATTTGTAATTATAAAACGTGTGTAAAATAGTAAAATAACATTATAATTCTTTTTTTTTACTTATATGGTATAAAACCAGATTAGACAGATTTCAGAAAATGTCGACTAAACGAATTTTCTGTTTAAAATAAAACAAACAAGAACAAGCAGTAAACGGAACCGTCAAAAGTCTTGATATTAAAGAAACGAGTTTCGACGCATTCTTGTGCCCTCTTCAGTCTCTCACTGCCTTTCGAGTAAAAAATTTAAGATCGATTGATTTTACATCAGTTTATAAAGTCTGTGCATTAGTGCTTAGTAACATGAGTTAGACCTCATTTAAAATTTCTAACCCTCCAAATCTCAGGAGGTGTTACTGAGTTTAAGACTGGAAACATAATAAACAGCAAAGCGGAGACTGAATTTAAGACTTGAAACATAGTTAACAGCAAAATGAAGATTGAACTTAATATTGGAAACAGTCAACAAAGAATTGAAGTCTAAGTTTAAGACTGGAAGTGTAGTTAACAGCGAATTGTTTGTTTATTTTAGAACAAAACCACATTGAGCTATTTGCTGTTTCTGTCGCTGGAATCGAACCTCAGAATTTAACGTTGTAAGTGCGTAAATTTATCGCTAGTCCCCTGAAGAATAACACCGAACTGAGGAGTGAGATTGTGACAGGAATCATAGCTGACAGCAAACTCAATTCTGAATTTAAAAGTAAAACCAGCTAAGAGCGAAATTTAAATACTAAAACTTTTGTTTACTTACAACTAGTATCTACATATGTAAATATATGCGTTGATGTACAATATTCGTATGTGTAAATAGTTACGCATGTTAACGTAAACAATGAGTGTGCTTGTGTATATTTGAAAATAGTGGCTAGCTAATTACAGTTTTCCTTCAGTTGAGTGGTTTGTAAGACCATTAACAGACTTGAATTCATGTTCAAACCTTTAGAACTGTCTTACTTATTAATTCTCGAATTTGTTTAACAGATATTTTTGCAAACATCACAATATTTCCATTTTCGGAGAAAAGAGAGTATAAAATTATTTAATTGGCCAATGTTTCCATTGGCTTATGCACACACAAGCTAAATTATATGCCAAATAAAGATTGTTACTTTCTGGTAGGTGATTAAAAACTGTTACTTTCTGGTAGGTGATTAAAAACTGTTACTTGATGGTAGGTAATTAAAGACCGTTGTTTTCTGTTAGGCGATTAAACACTGTTATTTTTTGGTAGGCAATTAAATATTGTTACATTTTGTTAGGCAATTAAAGATTGTTACTTTATAGTAAGCCATTTAAAGATTGTTATCTTCTCAACTAAAGACAACATTGCTGCTTCTCTACAAGAAAGAATAATCTTAGATCAAAATGTAATCTTAGATATTTAGTTTAATCATTTTAATAGAGATATGCTGTGAAGAGTCAAGGTAAGATCTCATTATTCCATCGGACACGAGTAGCTCAAGAGTTGATTGATGGTAGGTGATGTTGATGAGCTAGCTATCTTCCCACTAGTGTATGAATTTAAAAATAAGTACAGTTCTACTTACCTAGCGATAAATGTATGTTCATGCGAAAATGTTGATACAAACAGAAATCATGAGGTTATCTCCCAATGTTTATGCTTTAGCTAGATATTTTTTAGAATTTTTCAATGTGTGACAGTTAAAGAAATTAACAAAACAAAAGGTGTTTAGGTATTTAGGTCAGAGTTTAACCAAAAATGTTCAATGTGTGACAGTTATATAAACCAACAAAGAAGGTTTGGTGAGTTTGGATCACACTTCAACAAGAATTGTTGAATGTATGGCAGTTATATAAACCAACAAAGAAGGTTTGGTAAGTTTGGGTCACATTTTAACCAGAATTGGAATTATTCGATGTGTGACAGTTAAAGAAAACAAAAGATGTTTAGGTACTTAGGTCACAGTCTAACCAGAATTAAAATTGTTCGATGGTTGACAGTTAAAGAAATCAACAAAACAAAAGATGTTTAGGTATTTAGGTCACAATTTAACCAGAATTGTTCAATGTGTGACTGTTAAAGAAATCAACAAAGAAGGTTTGGTGAGTTTGGATCACACTTCAACCAGAATTGTTGAATGTATGGCAGTTAAAGAAGGTTTGTTGCATTTGGGTCAGAGTTTAACCAGAACTGGAATTGTTCGATGTGTGACAGTTAAAGAAATCAACAAAGAAGGTTTGGTGAGTTTTATCACACTTCAACCAGAATTTTTCAATGTATGACAATTAAAGAAGTCAACAAAGAAGGTTTGGTGAGTTTGGGTCACAATTTAACCATAATTGTTCAATGTATAACAGTTAAAGAAGTCAATAAAGAAGGTTTGGTGAGTTTGGGTCACAATTTAACCAGAATTGTTCAATGTACGACAGTTAAAGAAGTCAACAAAGAAGATTTGGTGAGTTTGGGTCACAATTTAACCAGAATTTTTCAATGTATGACAGTTAAAGAAGTCAACAAAGAAGGTTTGTTGAGTTTATATTAGCAAGTTCTTTTCATCCTCAAAGAGAGCGTAATGAAGCAGATATATTGGATTTTTATTCAAACAATTTTGTGAATTTTAGAAGTGAAAGATGAAATTATTGATATTAATAATTTTATGAAAATTCATTATGAAATTTACGAACATATTGATAAAAAAATTTTTAGTCTTTATTCAAACAGTTAATAATTTTATAGTTTCTTAGGTCTCCCAAAATTTATGTTAAGCTAAAGCATATTTTATAAATGCTAGCTGAATTGTCAGTAGAAAAAACTTCGAAAAAATTGTACGCAACTTTGAATAGTAATGATTTGCATGATATTACTTTAAAATGTCTGAATATCTAACAATTTTCAACATTTGTTATTAATGTTTTACTTACTGCAGGCCAGGTTAAATTAATATCTCTGAGTGTATTCTAAAATGTGTCATATATGCTAAGATAACTTTGTTTACTTTCTATGGTAATTATTTATAAATAAACTGTTCTAGCAACTGGTGACTCTGGAGGACAGGTTTTATGTTATGAATAACAGAAATGACTCTGATTTTCCACCAACTTTTAACTAGTCACCCAAGGTCTCATTTTGCTGCTTTTAAGAGTTTGGACAGTTTTGAAGCGGAAACACCAACATTAATAGTTCCTGGTTTATTTAATCCTAAGTTGCACATGACTTATTGGCGCTCTGTCCACTGCCGAAAATCGAACCATGGATTTTAGCACTAACACCAGGGGAAAGTTATAGTTATCAATGACAATGAGATTGACTTAGTAGTATACTTCTTTTGTCATTTTTATTACGATTACTTTTAAAAATAATTCTCTAAAGTCAATTACTTTCGCCCAATTGGCTGGAGAAAGTACACAATAGGCCCGGCATGGCCAACCGTGTTAAGGCGTGCGACTCGTAATCCGAGGGTCGCGGGTTCGCATCCCAGTCGCGCCAAACATGCTCGTCCTTCCAGCCGTGAGGGCGTTATAATGTGACGGTCAATCCCACTATTCGTTGGTAAAAGAGTTGACATATTTTATAAATTATAGCTGAATTGTCAGTAGAAAAAAACAAGTGGTGATGACTAGCTGCCTTCTCTCTAGTCTTACACTGCTAAATTAGGGATGGCTAGCACAGATAGCCCTCGAGTAGCTTTGTGCGAAATTCAAAACAAACAAACAAACAGCACACAATATGCAGTAAACTGGCTGGAGACAAGACACAGTAAGTAGTTTGTGGTAGGCACATCCACTGGTGCTGTTACTTTAAAGTTCACTCTATCACACGTGAGGCTTGTGAATAGAGTTAATGGGATATTATTGGTTCTACAGATAACTCTCCCTTTGGGACACAGCTTACTGTGACGCTCTTATAACTGTATAGTGAGGTTACTCGTGTGATGTGAATGTGCAATTCCCATTGTCTTGGGAGTGTTTTGTGAATCACTGACAGTCGTGAGACTAAAACTTTTTTCTTGACGAAACCTCACCACTTTGTTTTACTGTAAGTAATATTTCGTTTCACACTATAACTCCGATGTTTCAGTCAACTTACTGAAGAAATCTGGAAGGAGATTGTGTCAATATAAAGGATTTATTGACAGAAAATTCTGTGTGCTAGAACAACAGGCTACTGTAAGAATCTCCGACATATTAGATCGCACTATAGGTATTCTCTGAGGAGTAGCAATGGAATTAATTGAAAAGAGGCTTAACTGCGTTTCTATTATATCAGTTATGGGCTTTAAAACTAAGTTAGAAGCTCGACACAAAGAAGCTTATGAAGACCTATATTCAGAACGCAGGCCTTCTCCAGAGCAAGGATGTCTTTGTTTTAACCTAAGGAGCTAGAGTTGTTACACACAAACAGCATAAAAAAAAAACACGTAGTAAGTCTCATGCCATTAAGATTTGCCGTGTAATTTCTGTAACAAACTTTTTTAAACGAACTTCCAACGATCTTGCTTAAATCAAGTAAAAAGTGTAATTCTTAAAGTATATGTGTAAACAACATGTGAATCTTATCTTGAATCTTAGTGCGTGCAGTGTGTAAATAATATATACATCTTATCTTGTTCTGAAGAGCTAATTTGGAGATCATATGATGTATTTAAAATTAGTATTTTGTTTAAACAAATACTAACAATATTTTACGTGTAAACAATGTGTTCACCGTTTTTCTTTAGTATGTTAATCGCTTTACTAAAACAAGGACTTTCAAATGAAGTTTTCTGTGTACTTTGTTACTCAAGAGTGCAGTTTGCTTATGTTGAAATATATTTGCTGCTGTTTCGTCTTCATACGCACAGTATAAATTCACAATAAGCAGAAATGTAGAGACGATTCGGCTAATGACTAGAACAATTCAACGATACAGGTGCGTAAAAAGTGATTCGTTTATAACTTACAACCTCTTAATACTAAAATAAAGCAGTTAAAGAACCTAAGGGCAGTTGTGGGTCCTGACTATGAATCCAATGGCTCATTGTTCGGATCACTTTCGTTACATTTCGCTAAACTTTGCAAGTAAGCATGGTACAGTGTTTCAACATTTTTTTATATATTATATATATTATAACACCGTAGTTGTATATACAATGGTAATGCTTGGGTGTAACATGTATATTATGAAATAAACACACATAAATTGTCATAACATGAAAACAACATTAAAAAGAATAAAACCGGACTTTTGATCTAAACTATATTGTTAAAGATCGGGTTGATTCAGGACTGACCTGTCTATTGTCAGACGATTTTAATCAATTAAAGAAAAACTCCCAACGCAGAGAAAACTTAACCAAATGACAAATAAGAAAACTTTCATTACTAGAAGTTCATAGAAAGGAAAGTTACAGAAAGTTGCACAAAGGATGAAAGGATTGTTTTTTTAAATTTCGCACAAAGCTACTCGAGGGCTATCTGCGCTAACCGTCCCTAATTTATCAGTGTAAGACAAGAGAGAAGACAGCTAGTCATTAACATTCACCGCCAACTCTTGGGCTACTCTTTTACCAACGAAATAGTAGGATTGACTGTAACATTTCAACGCTCCCACGACTGAAAGGGTGAGCATGTTTGGTGTGAGGGGGATTCACACTCGCGACCCTCAGATTACGAGTTCAGCGGTCTAACCATCTGGCCATGCTGGACCGAGTGCACAAAGTAACCTTATGGTTAATTTACTGATAAAGAGATCTAATTGTTTAGAACCTTTAGCCAAGATTATTGAAACCTGAAATCTTAGAACTTCGTAATAATAATATAAGATATCTAGAAACGTAAGAGAGTTTAAACCATAGATTGTGTTTACTTGCTGGAGTTTACGAACAGAGTTAACGAGAAGTAAGGATGTTATTTAATCGGACCCTCAGTTTTTTTCTACGTCTATCTGTACTCTTAAAACGTGTCACAAAAGATTCTCCACTCTTCTGAGCACTTCTTTGTTGCTGAATAGGCATTTTAAATATTCATTATACGGAAATGGAATTCATTAAAGTTCTGTTTCAACATAAATAAAAGTGATGATTAAGATTCTTTATTGAACAGTCACACGGTTCGCCGGTTCCTTTGTTCCTGTTAGTAATCTCAATGGACAGTTATTCAATCGCCTAGAAGCATAGATTATATTTAAGTTTAAAGTATAAAAAAATAGCTAACTTTTGTCTTATCAGACACATTGCAATAGTTGTTTCGACTATTGCTCTACTGTGGCTTTACCTGCTTATAAAATAAAAGTATTTTGAAGTATTTTGTAAACATAACTGTAAAAAAACACGAAAAGATTCAATAATTAGTTCTAACCCTATTTTAATTTTAGATAACATAACAAAATTATTTACATGTGTAACACAGTTTATAAAATTGAATTAAACACACTATTTTAGCTTTATACTTTTACTTTGGTTATTTATAAAATTATAGCATTATATTCATTTAGAAGCGTTTTATCTTTCAGCAAGTTATAAATTGTGTCGTAGTAAAAATGAACCGCAAAAGAAGAAACTACAACTGTCTTTAACTAAGGTAATTGTTAAATTGGATGCTAGTTTTTGCGTTTAATAACAATAATAGTAAATTCCTTTCAGCCTATCATTCGAAAATTAAGGATGGCTATGAGCAAATAGTCTTTGAATAGCTTTGTGTGAAATTCTAAATTAAACAATTATTAACAGTTAATTTTATTCCATGTAAATAGATTTACTTATGTTAGATATAAATACAAGATATGCCCTGTTAAACATATAATTTAATAAACTGTGTTTTAAAGGGTTAAACAGTAACATTTTTTAATTGTCTTATTACAATTTACGTTTTTTCTTATACGTTTTTGTAGCTATAAGAAAGAAACACTGAAAGGACAAAAATAATAGTTGAAACTAGCTTTGTTGCATAAGTAAATAGAAGTATCGCTTACAAATATTCTTACTGTCGTTATCAGCACGTTCATAAAAACAATCAGATTAGAAGATTTTATTTACAATGCTAAAACAAAGAGATACTCAGGTTTTAACATCTTTTAGTTGCGACAGTTCACAGTGAAATGTCATTTTATTAAACTATGTAAACTGCACCGTCTGTGTTTACTACTGTATGAGACAAGTGTCACATAAGTGGCTTGTCACCTCATCTGGCATGTACATTTTAAATGTATTTGTTAATGGAGAAAACATTATGTGTTATTAACAGTTAAACAGTATTATTTATATAGAACCTGACTCTTAGTGAAACATCTCAATACAACAGTTGGACATGTCCATGATGTAGAGAATTGTATGTCGCCTAGAAGTTGGTTAAGTACAACAAGGCCTTAAGAATGGCTACAAGACGGATATGCAGGATGTGGACTCCCTTTCAAAGCAACAATAACATTTTTTTTTGTTGAAAAAATCGTGATAAGGCAGACCGTTCTTAACAACCCCGCCAAACCATTAGTCTTTTTGACAATATGGGCTGAAATCATGTGAGGGTTTCAACTCACCTACTGAATCAGTAGTTAAAAGAAAGTACGACAAATTAGCACTTGTACTATCAGAAACGTATTTTACCAGGTTGGCTTTTATGCAAGATAACCATTAGTGTGTCTTCTTCTAAACCATTGCCCAAAATTGCCCGTTCTGGTGGCGTCAAGAATATGAGACTTAACCAAGTGACTTGAGGACGATTTTTTCTTATTCAAAGATGTTTTGTGCTTCATAGTGATGCCAGATTCGAAATATAAACGTATTACAAGAGTGGCCAAGGTTTCTAGTTTTAAGGTTGTATGTTATTATACAACACCCGAATGGGGAGGGTATTTCACAACAATTAATGTTGCTATATGTAGGATCAGATGGTCAAAGCTTTATTCTAGTGGATGATAACATATGTGTTCTTGTATTAAACTGGAGAGAAACTTGTTAGAAAAAAGAAAGGATGAATTATAACACATAATGTTTTCTCCATTAACAAATACATTTAAAATGTAATGCCAGATTTCGGTCCGTTTGAACATAGATTGTACGATAGACAACATGTGATCTACTTCAGAGTTAATGAAACATTAACAACATAGAAGCAGCTCTGGTTCAGAAATAGGTCATATTGCTCCAGAAGATTACCATTAGTTCACTTATTTTAAACGTATGACATCGATGCACAGCTTATGTTACTGTCCGATGTGATAATATGCCTTATTAAGAAACTTTTCTCGGTGTAATTTGTGCTGGGTAGCAAAACCTGTTATATCAAATGGACATGGATTCCAAATAGACATTTTCATATAATGTCACTCGAATTTGTTTTACTTAGGAAAATAACTTAGGAATACCAAAGTCATAACTTAACAATTTTTGAGGTTCATCATGATAAACAAAATACACAAAACTCCAATTTATTCCTTAACTGGTTTTAGTAGTATTTTTCTTATTTATTTCGAAACAATGACGAAGGCGTATTCTGCTCTGCTTTTATGTTTGTGGAAAAATATCTAACTTAACTTCAGTGCTTTTAAAAGAAAGCAATCTTAAGCAACAATTAAATTAATTAAACATTCCTGTAAAAGAGTTAGTACATATAATTACACACAATAGGAGCAATGCACTTAAAAATCAAACAGATCTTGAGAGCTTTCGAATAGCTGACAAAGAAGAATAGTCAGCTATCCGTAACCTCTGAAGTTTCTGGTCTTTTTTTCTTTGGAAACAAGTTAATTAAACATATGTTAACAACTAAAAATATTTAATTTAGGTTATTCTAGCTTTCTGATCATATACAGGGCTGAACATTGTGGTACTATTATAAGAACAGAAAACACTTAATTTGAACATATCTAGTTTGCTTTTGAATTTCGCGCAAAACTACACATGAGGACTAGCTGTCCCTAACTTTGCAGTGTAAGAATAGAGGGAAGGCAGCTTGTCATCACCACCCACAGCCAACTCTTGGGCTACTCTTTTACCAACGAATAGTAGGATTGACTGTCATATTATAACGTCCCCACGGCTGAAAGGGCAAGCACGTTTGATGTGAAAGGGATTCAAACCCGCGACCCTCAGCTTACGAGTCGAATGCCTTAACCACCTGGCCATGCTGGCCCGAACATGTCAAGTGTCGCTATAATGTTTTAATTCATTTATCTTAATTTACGATATATTAAAATTCCTTTGTTTGAATTAAAAATTTTGGATACTGTGACTGTGAATACTTGTCTAGCAGGAGCGTCTTTGTCTTTTACCGGCTGTTCAGATATATTAACCATCACAGTCTATCAACAATAACAATAGAAAGATAGCGTTACAGCGCTAAGTCTGTAGACATATACTACTATAAGTCGGGTTTCGATAACCGTGGTGGGCACAACACAGGTAGGTATTTTGTACTTAACAACAAACAAACAAGAAAGAGAATATTTCTGCCACTAGACAGTGTAAGATCGTCAACTACTGGTGGCTCACAAAGGAAAAATACAATTTTTGTGTGTGTGTGTTTTCGTATAGCAAAGCCACATTGGGCTATCTGCTGAGTACACCGAAGGGATTCGAACCGCTGATTTTAGTGGGGAACAAATGCAATTGTAAAGGCGCTTAAAATACAACGGGTATCAGACTATGTCCCAATTATTGAGCTTCAGTTGTAGCATAGGAAAAGAAAATTATAAAACTATCAACTGACAGTTTAATATTATAAGCTTAAAAAATCCCATATATCGATCTCAGTAATTTGAATGATACTTAGAACATAGAATGTGAAGAACTGTATGAGATGAGGCTGTTGTTGTGCTTTTTACAGTTGAGCTTGAATTTCACATGATTCTGTGCTAACAATTGTGGACTAATTGTATAATAAACTGGTCAACAAATTGACTGCAGTCTGTTTGTAATTAAGCACAAAGGTACACAATACGCTATTGGTGCTTTGCTCATCACGCGTATCGAAACCTGGTTTCTAGCGGTGTGAATTCCTTAGACATACCACTCTGCCACGGGGGGGGGGATGAACTGAATTCAGTCCTATAAGACATCTTTTATGGAGTCTATGTCATTTTGAGTCCATGCTATTATTCAAAAGAAAAATTTTTTAACCTGATATTAGAAAGTTAGTGTTTTCTTATAGCAAAACCACATTGGGCTATCTGCTGAGTCCGCAGATAGAAATCGAACCCCTTATTTTAGCGTTGTAAGTCCGTAAACTTACTGTTGTGCCAGCGGGGAACGATGTTAAAGAGAGTCTCAATAAACCAGACAGTAGCTAAACGTTAAACGCTCCAACGATCCTACTAACTAATGTTTCATGATTTCATCAGGAGTGAAGAAAACAACAAAAAACACAAACAAAACAACATATCATAAGCTTTGTCTTGTTTTTATATTGATGGTGTTTACGTATTGTGCAATTTATGTTTTGTCTGTTACATTACCGAGTGCAAAGAATTTATAGAAAATGGCTCTTATCACCCATTTTACATGTAAGATACATTGGAAATATTTTCAGTAATTAGTGGTTTTAATTGCAGTATTGGTGATCTATATAATTACATTTTTGTGTGACTAATTCATTACTTAGCATCCTGTAATACGAAAATTCATGAATTCACAAGCAGTATGATGAGCAAGTAGTTTTAAAATCTGTTTAAAAAGCTAAGATCATCAGTAATTCAGGGATTAAACATCACAAGAGGCTTTTTTAATGTTCTGATTTCCTTCTTTTTTTCGTAATCTTTAACAGTGGTTTCATTTATGACCCAGGTGATTTCACTAAAAATAAAGTTTGTCACTCATTTAATTAAAAAAATAGACGATCGTTAACTTTAAATGGAAAAACAGCTAATCATTATTTCGTATTCACATTATTTTCAAACATCAAAATTTACAAACAACAAGAAATGTATCGATCTGTCTCGGCCGATTTTATCTAAACTAAACTAAAAATATAAAATAAATGATCAAAATAGAAATCTTATAGCCAATTCTTATTATTCATATAGTTATCAAGCTTTCTCTTAAACTCGCTTAGATTTACTGCCTCCAAGAGGCCCAGCAATGTGAGGGTAGCGGGTTCGAATCCCTCGTCCAACCAGACATGCTAACCCTTTCAGCAGGGGAAGGGCGTTATAATGTGAGAGTTAAGCTCGCAATTGTTGGCAAAAGAGTAGCCCAAGAGTGGGTGGTGATGACTAAATGCCTTTTCCCTAGTCTTAAATTATGAAATTAAGGATGGCCAAGGCAGATAATCCTCATCTAAGATAGCTTTGTGCGAAATGCCAAACAAATTCCCTCCATATAATCCGAAGGCAACCCATTTGAGAGGTCAACCATTCTATTAGAAAAACACAACTGTCTTAGCTGAGTATGACTCGTTCACTGCCAAAACTTATATTTGTGTTCCATAATTCTACTATTCTCGACATTAAGTATGAAAAAAGATGATGCATCAGTGCTATCAATTCCCTTTACAATCTTAGATACTTCAACCGGAACCTCGAGCTCTTTTTTTTTCGAGAGAAAATAATTTTCAAAATTTTTATTTCTCCTCATATGACAATCCCTTCATCCAAGGCATCATTTTAGCAACATTCCTCTGAACTCCTAATTGAATGTCCTTTCTAAGGTAGAGAGTTCAAGACTGAACAAAATATTCCAAATGTGGCCTAACCAATTACCTATACAATGAAACTATAATCTCTTTAGACTTGTATTCAATATTTCTGTAGATACAACTTAAAGTCCTATTTTAACTACCACTAGCAACAGCACATAATTTGAATGGCTTAAGATTCCTTTCATTCATGGCACATCCCTCAGTGGCACAGCGGTATGTTTGCAGACTTACAACTTACTGGAATCGGGATTTCAATACCAGTGGTGGGCAGAGCACAGATAGTCTATTCTGTTGTTTTTTACTTAACCTCAAACAAACAAACATTCCTGACTCTGTTAAGGTTATTCCCATCTAAGTTATATTTAGAATTTAAAATGTGTTAACCTACAATTTTAAATTTTCGTAATATACCTTCAAGAAATGTGACAATATTTTAGTAAACGGTACAAGTCTGTTTTACATAAAAAATAAATGTGTTTATAATGGCTTTGCACTAAAATATGTGTGACATGATGAAGTTAGTGTGACTCAGACTCTGACAAGTTGAAGTACAAGGTGATGTTTATGTGAATAAACATAAGATTTTCCATCGTACAGTTTACACACTGCATTCACACAATGTTTACAATCTTTTTCACGTATATCTAAAGTTTTTCACTGTCATTGTTTTATATTTTTCTCTACTTTAAAACGAATTGTTGTGAAATAAAAAATATAGGGTAACATGACGCACTGATAATTCTAGCTTCAATGTCGTAATACCAAGTCGAATGGCACTCTGCACGATGTTGGGCATACACATTTTGACACCCAACCATGCACAGGGCCCTTCAAGTTGGATTCCTGTACATGGTGAGGAGAATTTCTGGGTAAGGTTCTGTAATTTTAGTTTACCTCCTCTGGGATCTGAACATCCACCCACGTATTTGTCGTGCGTGGGAGTGAAGAAGAGGATCCTGGTGGTGGATGGTGTCCAGGACAATACAACATATCTCTTTGGCTTTGAATTCATATAGATGGGCAGCCTTGGGGTGGACTTCCTGGAGTTATTCAGCTGGCCCTGTTAAGCTAGGGTCAACTGAGTACCAGCGTTGAGCATTCTCAGCATATGTTGTGGATATTGTGTTGGTGTTTGGGTATAGTACTAATGAAACCCTGACATTACTGCAGTATTCTTGTTTGGCATTGTAGGACGCTGTGGTTGGTGGGGTCAGTAGGTACTGAATCTTTCTCCTTTTGTTATGAATCCCCCGAATCTTAGTAATAAACAACAGCTCATAGGTGAGCGACCAAGTCGAGAAGACTGAACAGCAATCTCCACCCATTATGTACCTGTACCTCGTTTTATTTTTATGCATTCTTTGTGAGACAAGCATTTAGAGCACATGTTTCTCGTTTTTCTTCAGAAGAGATTAAAAGGGCTTCATGGCTTTCTAAAGTCAGTCAAGAAGTCATGTTCAAGTACATTCTGGTAGAAACATTTACATCATCACACAATGAACTCCTCCTGAACTGAAAAGCCATTGGGGATATACCTATTGAGGTTACTTCCCACAATACCTTGAATTCCTTCCAAGGAGTGATAATTAAGACTAGTTTATCCAGTCAAGGCGTTTCTACTGTGAGTCATATCTGCACTTGCAGGGACGGAATTATACTACTTACCAATGTTCTTATTTCGATGTTTACATCACCATGTCTGCATACCCCTGTAAGGTATGGCTATATATAATTCCAACCCTCTTAGATGTTTCCAATGTCAGCAGTTCGATCATTTGAATGCATCTTTTCATGGTTCTGTGACTTGTGCTTGTTGTGGAGGAAAAGGTCACATTACTTACGAGTGCGAATTGGACCCTCATTGTGTTAACTGTAGCAGTTCCCACCTCTCTTATTATCGATCTTGCCCTAAGTGGGTAGAGGAGAAACAGGCACAACAATTAAAATCGGTTAACAACATTTCTTATTCAGAGGCTCGAAGGTTGTCGTTCCTGACCACATCACATCACAGACATATGTTTCTGCATTACATTCCGCTACCACACGAGGTGTACATATTTCACTCTTTGTACCTCTATCAGAGTCTTTTTCACATTATGCGAAGAGTGTTTGCCCTCACTGGATAATTGAGTTAACAAATCAGCGTCTACTTCTGTCTCTCTCCCATCCTTCTTTCCAATTGCTGTATGGGTTCACTTCCTTTGGCCTTTGTTTCTGGTGTCTGCTTGGGTTTTTGTTCTTCAGCCAAGAGATGCAGAATGATTATCCATTCACGCCCTAAGTCGCTGGAATTTATGTATGCTGACAGAAACCTGCCCACTCGACCCAGGGCAAGATTTATGGAAGTCAACCGACCTCTTTTTTCTAAAGAAAAATGGCGTGATCGTAAACAGATGGGTTCTCCACTTAGTTTTCCCACACCTAGGTAAAAATAGCCACTTTGATACAGTAAAACTGTCGCGTTTTCCACTCTAATCTGGATGACATAAAGGCCTTGAATGATTTCTATCACCCTATGTATCTTTTTTTATATAAAACATTCTTGAAAAACCACCGATACAGTCAACTTTCGTTTCTTATACAGAAATATCAGGTTGTGTGATGGATGAGTGCATAAAGGACTGGCGCTGCTGATTAACCAGTGCATGTCTACCTTGTCTGTGTTACTCAAAAACACCTTTGGAGACAGTAGTCATCTGTGTTTCCTTAGGTTGTACCATTACTGTATATTCTTTCTACTTGTCTCATAAAGAGACTTATGATCAATTAAACCTTGATGCTCTCATTGAACAGTTGCAGTCTCCCTTTTTAATTATGGGAGACATTAATGGACACAGTCCCTTTTGAGGTAGTGCTGATATTGATGAGAGGGGTCGTTCCATGGAGTGTATGCTCTCAGATCAACACCTTTTTCTCTTCAATACTAGTTCCATTACTTATTTTCAGGTACTTAGTTAATCTTTTACTGTTATTGATCTCATTTTTCTTGGAGGATTAATAGTGACCCCCGTAGCAGTGATTACTATCCTATAGTTTTGAGGAAGATTAGTCGTAGCCAATGTTGACTGAGTCGAGTACATGGATGGAAGTTGGTTTAGGTCTGCTGGCTCTCTTTCACCTCTCTCTCTCCGTAACTGACCATGCTATTATTAGCCCACCATCTATTAGTGACTACAAAGAAACATTAACTGATTACATTATTGAAGCAGTTGTTCGTTCTATATCTAAAACATCAACACGTTTTCCATGGTATTTTTATCCACGGTGGCCTGCAATCTGCCAGTAGATATGGAAGGCTGAAAATGGGCTTGAGATACTTTTTGCAGGTGTCCCTTACTTTTAAACTGCCATTAAGTCTTTGTTCCTTGCTGAGCAAGTCAGACATCAGTACCAAAAGGAATCGTGGGTTAAGTTCACAACTAGTATTTCTTCTACTACCAGTTTCAAAATCACATTGGACAAAATTCTCATCCCCTTTCCATCTTGTTCTCCAATGGCCAGAGAATTTCTGATGTACAGAGCATCGCTGATACTCTCGGATATTTCCAGCATTCACTCCTGTCTTATCTATTGTTTTTTGATCATCAAGTCTAGGACAGAGAGATTGCCTCTTTCCTTTTGGGCTGATCTTCTCTAGACTATAATCATTACTTAAACTGGTAAAACACGAGGCTGTTCTTCATCACTCTGGATACACATTGGTTAGACCTCATATAGTTCACTATGAGATGCTGTGTCATATCTCTCCTGCCTTTATTTTTCTTCTTCTGGTTATTTTACACTGAATCTGTCAGGAGAACGTCCTCCTGGTGCTTCGCACAAGGCTATTGTCCTGTCTCTGTATTAGCTCATTTGCCTATTTTTGTAGTTTTTTACTCGACAGGCGATTCCAAGTACATGTAGGTTCGACTCATTCCCATTCTTGTACACAAGAACGTAAAATCTCTCAGGGCTGTGTCTTGAGTGTAACACCTTTCAGTATCAAGATCAATCCTATCACTACACAACTTTCTCCTACTGTTAAAAATGTGCTCTATGTTGACAGCTTACACATTTTGTGTTAGTCCTCCAACATGAGTTTAATGAGTGGCAGCTTCAGACTGGTTTCAATCACATGTTGAAGTGGACAGCATCAACTGGTTTTATCTTTTTTCTACAAAATCTTTTGCATACATCTTTGCCACCAGCAGAGTCTACACCCTGATCCAGAATCCAGTCTCAGTGATTTTGCTCTTTCTGTGGTTCATGAGACAGAGTTCTTCTTACTGTCATACCCCACAGAAAGGTGCTACGTGTCAAGTGTACAAGGGCATTGCACATCCTGCATGTTCTGTCTTCCACCTTTTCAGGAACAGATCAGTGTTCTGTGCTCAATATTTATTGCCCCCTTATTAGATCTAAACTAGACTATGGGTTTCTGATATATGGCTTTGAAGATATTGAAATCAATTCACTATCTGGGGGCTTTAGCTATGCATGGGGGCTTTCTGTACTTTTCCAGTCCAAAGTTTGTGTACAGAATTCTATGAACCTTCTCTTTACCTTTGTCATTTTCAACTTTCTCTACAGTATACTACCAAGATTCAGTCCTTATCACAGTATACCATCTGGAGTTGTGACTGAATCCTTGGTTGGCAATGCCCTTTCAAAACACACAGTATGGAATTCCTTCTTTTGATTTTTGTATCCATGCTCAACTGAATAAATTGGATCTGGCATTGAATGACATTGCTGTCTCCACTGATCAGCTCTTTACATTATGGCTTATTATTATTTCCAAATGTGACCTTCCCCTGAGTCATCTGAAGAAGGCAGATACTCTCGACTGGAAGTATCATCTTCTCTTCACTGCATATTTTTTGAACCATCCTTTTTATTCCCGTTTATATGGATGATTCGAAATCACGCGACTCTGTGGGCTGTGTTATGGTTTGCTGTAGTTTGGTAGTTACTTGTAGGACTTCTCACCATTTTCTCGTTGATGTTCAACAACGACTATCCTACTTTTTTCTATTTTAAATTAGTGTCCAATTTTTCTGGATATTAGGCCGTGTCAATATTCACAGAATAAAGCTAGTTGATACCGTATGCTTTAGAACTGTCACAGCTGTGGCTATCTCGTATATGGACTACGTTCCTGTGTTTAAGGCTCGGCTTCGCGTCAGTTGTTGGTCGACCTGGAATAAGCAACGTAATAACAAGCTTTTCCAGACCTTCTGTCGCTCTTTGGTCGTTTTGTTTTTGTAAAGACCGGAAAGAAGAAGTTGTCTTGGCATGGCTACGCATTAGTCACAGTCTCTTAACTCATTGTTTTCTTTTTTTTTTCTGGGACTAATGCACTAATATGTGGCCTTTGTAATACTGAGCTCACGTTTTAATGTCGTGCCTTTGTTACGACTCTGAGCGACAGTACCATTTTAGAAAGGTGTTTTCTAAGAGTTTAGACTTTTTAAATTTTAGTTAACTCGTTTTTCTGAATTTTGGACATTTTTTAATTTTAACTGTATTTATTTAGAACTATTTTATCACTTGTTTGGTGCAGATAGCCTAGTTGTTTTACGCCCCAAACGCCAAATGCCAAACATACAATTCCGTGCATATAGTGATAATTCGCTTTTCAGTAGGCTAAAGTGAGAAACATTGACTTCCACGAAGTTTAGTTTTGAGGTTAGTTTCTACTAAAATAAAATGTTTGCGGAAAAAACTTTAGTTTATTATAATCGTCAAAATGATTTTAATTTCAATGAACAATGTAACAAGTTCACCAAATACAAATCTCCCCATGGTGTAACTCTCCCTCATAAACTGTGCTCATGTTTACTCTATTCGTTACAGCTATGCTCTAGTTTCATACGAAACAATTTTAAATTGTAACTGAGTAAAACTGCAATGTCAAATTTTTACGTTAATAACTATTGAAATAATTCTTTTATGATCTGATCACTGAAATTATATATTTTTAAATAATGAATCATGCATCTCAATCACCCAATAACAAACAGTGTCAGATCTTTACAGTGTATAGTGTTTAATAGTTGTGAATCAAAAATTTAACTAATCTCAAATATTTTTTGTCACAACGGATCATTGAGGTTCTGGATATTTTCAGTCAAAATTTAAATATTTCTTTCTTTTACGTTGTCCATTTTTAGATTAACCCCCTATTGCACATTGTAAAGTGAAGATAACGTTTCTACCTTTGTTGCTTAATATATATATATACAGTTTATCCAGCTCAGTAGTGGAATGCTCTTATTACCAGGTAACAGTCTAAATATGCTCTATAGCTGTTTTGTTGGTTCCTCAACTGAACAATGTTACCTATAGGTAACGTACGGTTGTATAACACACTAAACTATATATTTGTGTGCAATATATACCTGTTGAAATAAGAAGTTCAAGGAAAAAGAATGTTCCTCAATTTTTTTTCAAAATCCGTACAACTAAAGCTTAAACCAACTTCTTCGGCTCTGTATTAAGTCGAAAACGTTGATTAATACACTAATATATATGTATGTATGTATGTACTATATATATACTAACTATAGTATCCATCTCCTGGACAAAAGTTGTCTAAATTTATGATTAATGAAATGTTATCTTTGCACATTAAAATATATATAATTTTTTAAAAAATCGCCCATAGAAATTGCAAAACACAAAATGTGAAACTGACATTTTGTATGTATTTCCCCATGGATCCAATAAACCGTCTTACCAACTGTAGTGAAGATTCATCCAAACATTGCGAAGAATATATAGTTACATGGCCGTACAACAGACAGTACTATTGTATCTATATAGATATATACACAAGACAATGAAAAATAATTAATAAAATGAAATATGTGTGTATGTCATACTAACATTACTTTCAGTTTGTATTTTACAGGAAAATCCGTCCGTTAAGTCATATTTTACTACTTCCGGTTTGCGGTTTAACAATAAGTTATATATGTAAGCAGGAGCAGATTTAAGTCTAAGTTTGTAGTCAGCTAAACAATAAAGGGAAGAGGGGGACAGGTTATATTCATATCAACGTTATGCATCAAATTAAATCTGCCTCTGTGTATAAGACGTTTTAACATAACTTTCAGTTGGTATTTTAACAGTGAAATACGTGTGTAAGACGCATTAACGTCGATTTCATTTCGCCCTTTGCTTGTAGAGGTACATACGAAACAATAGAGCTAAAGTATAACAAAACGTATACAATGAATGTTAAAAGTAAGTCATGCTCCTTTTCTAAATCATTATTATTTTCCGACTGTTTGTTTGGAATTAAGCACAAAGCTACACCATGAGTATCGAAACCAGTTTCTAGCGATGTGAGTCCGCAGACGTATCGCTGTGTCACTGGGGAGCGAGCTTTTTGTAATCAAACAAAAAACAAAATTAAAAACGACAAGATACTAACAAAACGTCAAAAACGGTTATCGATTACCTAACTTGATAAACCTGCCACACATCAAACAGGTGTGGTGCTGGTAAGTGTTTACTTACAATATAAAAAATACAAGTAGAACAATGTGAAAAAGAAAACATGAATTTTCGTAAGAAAAATATCTGTTCTTGTCGCTCTTATAGGCGATGTTTCTTGACACGTGCTTCAGTTTGTAGATAGAGAGTAAAAAATGTGTGACAACTTTTGTTATTTAGTTCACATTCCATCAGCAGGGCTTAAGCACCGAGAAACATGGTTGTATATCTTTCTGGAAAAAGCGGGTGTTATCTCGTGTAGTGAAGATATCGATTTTTTTTTTTAAACGAGTGCTCGAGCTTTTCAAGAGCGACATCCCTATCGATGATGCCAAAATCTCTCTTTTTTTAAAAATATAACTTTCATATGCAGGTTTTGTTTTCCGTCTTGAAAGTAAAACTGATGTTTTTATTGTCCTGTAGGTAAGAGTTATACGTAGCAACTCTATCTCCATCTTCCCGGTGGCCTTCGCAGATATTCCGATGTGGTGTTGCCATAAGAAAACAAACTCTATCTCCCTCTATATATATCTAACCTATATAAAAAAAACTACCATGTGTCACGTCACGTTTAATTTCTCGAAATAGGAGAAGTCTTAAAAACCAAAACATATTCATTTATTTAAATAGAATAGTTTGATAACTGTCTGCACATTACGATTTTAATGTTGGGGTGAAAAGGAGTCGTGGAGAGATGTCGGGAAACCTTATAAGTTAAGTGGGTGTTGGTATAATAAGCCTAAAGTGAAGACGTATCGTGGATCACCTGGCCTTAAGTCAACTGCAAAGGATTTATCAATAAAGTAAAAATATCGATTCAATCGTTTCTGAATTAAGCCATTTTCTGTTATATAATCGACTGAGACTCCAAATTAAGAAATCAAAAAAAAATTTTTCCAGATTTATTGTTTGTACATTTTCATTTTATGCTTTGAGTATATAGACTAACAACACTATTAAGTTAAACTTTTGTTGCCAAACAACATGCAAAGTGAAGAGACATAAAAGCCATTGTTGATTTTAATTACAAGCAGCCAGTTGAAGTCGTACGCTGATTCAGCGTTAGATGTCACTTTTTACAACAGAATTCCATTATGGAATTAGCTATCTGCTTTTTCATATTCTACGTATGCGAGACTGCTCTGCTGTCGCGTGACGTAGATATGCTTTTGGATACAAATTATCCAATTTTCTTATTAATTTAACTACAGTGCTAATTCTGTATATATACAGAAAATTACTGATATTATCTTAAGAAGAAGCATATTTATTTTTAGTATTAAACTCTTCTGATTGGTTGATATTATCTCAACAATAAGAGAACTTCAACAGTGACAGATAAAACTAGTTCATTAGTGGCATTGTCATAAAAAATAAATTTAATGGTCAGGGTGGATTGTTTCTGAGTGTGTTGTAACAATAAGTTAAGTACAATTGTGGTAGGGTTGATTAGTTGGGTAATGACATTATCCTAACAACACCAGATTTATTGGTAGTTGGTCTATCTGTTTGGCAATATTATTTTAATAAAAAACACATCACGGTATCGATTTTTGGTGGCTGCTAGTGAAATATTTTGTACTGTCAGTTTGTTGAGAAACGAACTGAGGCAAATTACATGAAATAGTTATTGGTATGATATCGGTTTTCTATGAAGGAAAAATGATATACAATGAAGGTGAGTTGATTCTTTAAAGCAAAAACATAAATTGAATGAACACTTAAATTGAAATTTTAAAAACTGATATGAAGGTTAGTAAAAATCTATTATTGTCATTATTGTCAGTAAGAATGTCAGTTATAACTATCATATTAAATTAACTAATGTTCACATGACAACTCTTGAAAGTATCTCATTCACAGTTATGTTTGTCATATATCTAAACTTTTTTAATTTGTGTTTCAGAAAATCCAATTCTTCAAGAAAACTACAATTAAATGACAGTAGATGTCTTCCAAGTGGTTTAGCCAATAAGTCTGAGGGCTTATTTATAACAATAAAAAAACCGGGTTGCTATACCTTTGGTAGACACAATATAGGTAGTCCATTGTATACCTTTATGCTTAACAATAAACAGAGATAGCAGATGTTCAAGATGTAAACACAGTTTAAAGCAACAGAATGACTTCTTATGACAAATATTTTAATCCATTTTAAGTTTCCAGCACGCTCGGTTCATAAATAGAATCGTTAAGCAAATCAAATATATCACACATAAGTCTAAGATATATTACTTCCTCACTCGTCGAATCTTAAAGGCTCAAAATAATGTTCAACATATTAAAACTTGATGAATCACACGGTGTGACAGTAGGGTATAAGATATGATTAGCACTTCCTCTAAACCAGGGTTTCCCAAACTTTGTACATCTGTGGCGCTTCGCATCAGAGAGAAAAAAACAACAACATTCCGGAGCCTTCAGTGATGACAAGAAAACCCACTTGTAGAGAAAAATATACATGTAAAAACCTTTGCGTTTGTTTATGTTTGTTTCTTTATTTAGTATGTGGGTGTTGTCTATGGTTATATTGTGTTTATTTGATTTGCAATGTTCGTAAACGTGTGAGGTGACTTTTTGTGTTCTTTGAATCTGGTTTCCATTTTTCTACTTGTTTCTCCAATATAAAACTGGAATTTTCCAGTTAATACAAAATTTATTCAAAAACCAGGTACAAAACTAAAGTCTATACTCTGTAAAAACTACCCTGACAAACACCACACCAACATTATTTATAAAATATAATGTGATAACTGCCACGACTTCTATATTAAACAAACGCAAAATCAAAGAAGCCTTATTTATACAATAACCCAAGTCCAAAATAAACCAATACAAAGGAACACCTTTATATCTATATTAATAAATATAATCAAATATCTAAGTAAGCACGCCCTCTACATTCCTACACTCAGTTACACAACCCACTTCAAACATGTGGTCAGCTATCGGTCAGTTACTTCTTGAAATCTTTGTGAAACTGACGATGACCGAAGAATGTCGAAACGTTGTTCGCTTCTCTATATAAAAATTTTCTCAACCCAAACCAGCCGTTTCTTACATATATATTCCGGAGCCTTGATTAAAACAAACACACTAAAAATAAAAACAATCGGTTACTTTCATCAGATAAAATATACGTGAAACTTTTATAATATCAATTTACTAAAAATATCAATGTTTAAAGAAAAAAATTTACTTCTTCTTATTAAAAAATTTCTGCTTGCAAAATTTATTCCAGAAAAAGTTCAGTGTACTTATTTATTTATTAGTGGCTCGGATGGGCTTGCTTTTTTTTTCAGAAAATTGAAGTTATGGTTGTTTCCTGTAAGAGCAAATCATCTTCAACATTTAGCCTGTTTCTAAATTTGGTCTTTGTAGCTGTATACAGTGAAAATGTTTGCTCACAAAGATATGTTGTTGGAAAACGCATCAAAAGTTTCAAAACTCTCTTACTTATTTCAGAGTATTCCATGGCCATTTGATTCCAAAATTGTGTAATTTCTTCCCGCCGAAAATTTGTTTTTAGGGTGTAATCAGTTAAAATTCTATAAGCTGTTCTTTCTCTGTCAAAGGCAAATTGTTGGTACTTGCAGAGTCAACAAAAGGATTTTGAATCCACAGTATGTTTTTCTAAATCAGGAGGGAGTACTCCCCAGTAGTTGTACACAAATCAGATATGTGCTGCAAGACTGAAACGTTTGCATCTTCACTTAAGGAAATTTCATTCATAAGTAAAAAAATCACTGAGATTTTCGAAACAAACAAGTTCTTCCATAAGTATAAATTCACCCCAAAGTTTTAGCTTAAGTTGAAGTGCTTTCATTTTACTCTGAGCTTTGAAGTATGTTACCCTGGTACCCTGCATTGTAGCATTCACTTCATTTACATTGGCAAATACGTCCGAAAGGTAAGCTACATTTTGTATTCAGCATTTGTTCCTTAATTTGTGAGCAAGTGAAAAATTACATTCAGATAAGAAGAAACCTATCTCCTCACGCAGTTAATAAAACAGAGCAAGCACTTTTCCCCGAGAAAGCCATCGAACTTCAGTATGAAGCAGCAAATTTTTATACAAAATTCCCATATTTTCACGAAGTAAACTGAAGATCCTTGCATTAAGTGGTCTTGATTTTATAAAATTAACTATTTTGATGATATAACCCAAACCCCCCGCTAGTACAGCGGTATGTCTCCGGATTTACAACGCTAAAATCAAGGGTTCGATTCCCATCGGTGGGCTGAGCAGATAGTCCGATGTGGCTTTGCTATAAGAAAAACACACCCAGGCATAACCCAATACCTCTTTCAAGTTTTCTGGCATTCGTTTCATTGCAAGTGCATGACGATGAAGACAGTAATGGATAATCTCGATGTCCGATTTTTCTTTTTTATGCATGCCTCTGTGCCTGAAAATTTTCCAATAATAGCTGCAGCCCCATCATTGGAAATACTTGAGCAAAGTTGTCATTGGATTTCATGTTCTTCCATAAATAAATCGATCACTTTAAATATTTCTTTTCCTCTTGTTTCAGTAGGCAAAGGTTTGCAAATTGGCATGTCTTCTTGAAAACTAGCTTCGTGAATATAGCGAACAAACACAAGCAACATCGCATAACCTGCGACATGTGTTGTTTCATCCATCTGAAGCGAAAAAGTTGGACTCGCTTTTACTCACCTTATTAACTCCGTTAAACAATGTGCTGACATATCCTTGATTCATCGAGAAACCGAGTTGTCAGAAAGGGGTACAGAGTTAATGTTTTTAAGAAATTTCTCATCAATCGTGCACTATACCAAATATTTTGCGCATGGTTTAATCAAATTTTCTGCAGTTGTATGAGCTTCACCTGTTTATGCAATACGGTAACTAACACGATATGAAGCAATAAGAGCACCTTTGTTGTCCTGATGGAAATACTGCATTTAATTGAAGTTCGGAGAGTTTTATTGGGAGTGTTTGGTTTCTACATGCCGTTTTAACTTTGCTGGATGCAAACTACTGTTATTCAACATTGTTCTGCATTCAATACACAACCCACTAGATCCATCTTCATTACCTCTCCATGTAAAACTATATTCCATAGAACTTTCATCATACTTTATTTTCTTTCTTGTTTCAGTACTTATTGCATCATCCTGCGTTGTAGTGCTTTCACACGACAATTCCAATTAATTCGTATTAGGTTTAGGCCTACTTAGAATTTTACTCGTATCAGATTTATTACTACTATTCAGCCACTTATCCATTGTAAGGGTGACAACTAATTATTCATTTGTCTAAAAACGTCTTCTTATATCTTTGACACTTCAAAAGTATTTTTTATGGACAGAGAAAAGCTTCTTAATGAATACTCGATCAAGCATTTCAGTTTTATCATCATACAATGACATGTTGACTTAAGATCAGTGTTGCCATAACGATGTCAGAAATAAATATTTGTGGAAGAAGGATAGGCCGCTGGAATAATATACTTTTTATAAAGAAAAAGGGTAACCTATTATTTTTACAATTTTTCTTTGTCTTTTAACAGAAAAATTTAAGCCAAATAACAAAATATTAAGCCAGATCTGACGTGTATTAAAATGTCGAGCAAAATTAAACATGACGTCATGCAAGCGTATGACGTCATAGAGCTCATTGGTACTAAATTTGACAAATTAAACTACAACGAATTTAACCTAACATAACAATTACTAATTATAATTGTCATCAGTATAATTATACTTCATATAAATATACTTTGAAATTGAAACTACTGATACTGCATTTAACTGCATCACAATGTTTCAAATTTAGACAAGTTTTAGTTATGACGTCATGTTTTATTTTGTTCGAGATTTTGCCGCTAATCCAGATCTGGCATCACAATTCAGTGTTCACCGATGTTTCATATGAAAATTACCAGGTTATTTTGCATTTCCAATGACGCACGCTAGCTTGAGATGGTTCCATATCTACGAGCAACCAGTGGTGCCACTGTTGAAGTTGTATTAACACTTTCACCGCGAAAACTCCCCCTAAGCTAAATAAAATCGTCTGGTGTTAGGTAGAATAAAATATGCAAAGCCCAATATGTGATAAACATGTTATATTAAAGATATTTTTCTTTTTTGTTCAGCGTATTCTGATTCACTTTTATAGTTTTAGGGAAAATAATATTAACATTCTAAAATTTCCTCGCGGAGCCCCAGAAACCATGCTCTAAAGTACTCATATCTTCATTCAATGACAATTCGATCGCTTTAACCACCTGATAAGCTGGGCTAAGAAGTTAATTTTTTAACTAAAGTGATATGTTGCCGAGTCCCTTTAGTTATAACTTTTGTTAAAACCGTCACAAAATAAAGTAATGATAAAGTAAATTTCAAGAATAATGGTAGTTTTTGTACTAAATCTAAAATTTGCTGTATAACTATTACATAACTTTGCAAAAGTAAGGTTTATTCATAAAATGTAATTTACTCCATATTACAGTACTTAAGGTTGGCTGTCCGTAGGAATCGTTAAGTTAAGATTACTGTAAAAATATTATCTTTCATTAAAATATAAACAATTTCAGCTTGTTACTCGAGAGTTAAATTACGCCTAGCATACCATTCAATCCAGAAGTTACATTCTTTCCCTTATAAATATAATTAATGTACTGAAGTTAGGTCTGTTTTTTAAAATACAATTAACTGTGTATAACTGTGATCAGAAGTAAGGTTTATTTGCCATCTATGATCAACTACATTTATTTGTTTGTTTTTGAATTTCTCGCAAAGCTACACGAGGGCTATCTGTGCTAGTCATCCCTAATTTAGCAGTGTAAGACTTGTAATTTAATCATTACCAATTAGTAATAAAATGATAGTATGAAGCTGAAAACAAAGATGCCTACAAAAACTAAAATGTAAGATTGACTGCAGATGTTTACAGAAAACATGTTTTGCTATTCATAAAAGTAAAATAAAAATTACAGAATAGAGATCAGAAGACAGAGAAATATAATTAAAATTACGCTAAAATCAGGGGTTCGATTCCCCTCGGTGGACTCAGGAGATAGCCCGATGTGGCTTTGCTATAAGAAAATACACACACACATAATTTAATTAAAATTTAGACATTTAAAAGGTATTAGTCAAAATTAACTTAAATACAGAATATTTTATTCATTGTTTACAATCATTTTGCTTAAACTGTTTGTTAGTTTTTAATTTCTCGAAAAACTACTTGAAAGCTGCCTGCTCTAGCCGTCCTTAATTTAGAAGTTATAGAGAGAAGTGAAAGCAATTAGTTAACACCAAAGACCGCCAATATTTGGACTGGTCTTTTACAAACGAAAAGTGGTATTGACCGCCACTTTATAACGCTCCAATGGCTGAAAGAACGAGCATTTCTAATAAGGAATTTGAGTTAATGACCAGAAGATTGTAAGTCGAGCACCCTAACCATCAGGCGATGCAAGGCCTTTATTTAAATATTCGAAAGTTACATACTAAGGTTTGTTTCAATTCTAATCGTGAAAGGTTTCAAACACTAGCTTTTTTCGTTAGAAATGAAATACCAGTGTTTTCAAAACGTCGATCTTTCAGTAAGATAGTACGTCGACTGTTTTATATATTTTTGAAGTTAGAGTTTTTTATGATTACCTAGAATTGATAGAGTGTTTGTTGGGCAGCCTGAATATCTTAAGTTTTGAAACTGAGATAAATAAAGGGATTGTCACAGAAAAACAGGTAATTAACTAGTTGTTCTACATCCCTTAGGTATGATCCGAGGAAAGGCCTTGTTTGTGATAACGAAAAATGTTGATTTTTATTTTGATAGGCCTTTACCAGCATTATAATAAAGGGTTAACTCTTTATATCAGTTAGCAAGGGGACTTTCCGTTATCCAGAATTGGAGTTCATAAAGAAAACTGGGAATAAAATGGATTACTAGTCCCACAGTTAAGTGTGTTGGTGAAGGGATAGAATTAGACCGTCTAGAATAACGAAGTGTAACATAAGCTTATTGGTGAAGGAGTATAATTATACAGGCCAAAATAATGAAAATAATGTAAGCTATGTTACTTTTCGCGTTGAAAAGCTACATTTGAAAAGTTATTGAAATCTAGGAAGAAGTATTTCAATTAAAAACAGTGTTTTCAGCTATTGTTACATTTCAGCACTTGATATAACTGCAAAAAATATTAATTACATAGAACAATCGTATCGTAAGATCCTAAAGCTAATGAAAACTACATAGTCATTCAGGTTTTACGTCAGACATTTTCCATATCTATTACCTTGCACAGAATTTAACATTAAATTCATCCTACGAGTGAACTATTCCCATCTATTTATAAAGCACTGTTTGCCTGAGTTCTGAATTCCCATCTAATTCAATATGTATTGTATTGAGAACCGGCACAGACCTCAATTCTTAGCAATATGAACTTCTGCACACAGAAAACATTATATGTTTGGAAAACACTAATGGATTTTTGTTCACAGCGTACCTGTGTCGTTAGCGGTCGTCGTCGCTGCAGTCAAGTAAACAGTGTGTGAAGCTTTTATTTCTTTTACACGACAGGAACATCACACGCTGAATCGAAGGTCTTTACAAATATATTCTTTGATAGATGGAAACGAGTTTTACTACTGCAAGATTATAAATAGAATATTTGATAACGAATAAAGGTGAAGGCCAAACTGGTTTCTGATACACATTAATACTTATATGTGATGATATGACTTTTACGTGGACAACAAGTAACTGGAATCTTATAAGAAAACCATGTTAAAAGAGTCTTTACAAATTATCTAAAGTTTAATTGAAAAGAGGTGGATGTATTGTATACACCAATAGAGATATTGAACTGCTTATTAATTAATTTTGTTTGTTCTGAATTTCGCGCAAGAGGATGTTTGCGTTAGCCATCCCTGATTTCGCAGTGTAAAAATAGAGAGAAGACAGCTAGTCATCACCACCCACCGCCAACTCTTGGTCTACTTTTTGCCAACGAATAGTGGGATTGACTGTCACATTATAGCGCCCCTACGGGTAAAACGGCGAACATGTTTGATGTGACGGGAGTTAGAACCCACGACCCTCAGATTACGAGTTGAGCATCTTAACAACTTGGTCATGCCGGACCTTCTTATTAATTAATGATCACTGTTTAATATATTTACACAACTTGGGTTTAGTTATGTAGATTAACATTAAGGTAATTAAAGACAGTTTGATGAAACTCTAGTGAAGGATTTATAAGAATAGAAAATTTGTATTAAAAGAAAATAAAGTAACTTAAAGATTTGAATATTTAAACTGATATTCTCAAGTAAAATATTATGATCTACTGTATAAAACTGGACGTTATCAGAAACTTTGGTAAAACAAAACAAACACAAGCAGTAGTACCTTTTATATTTGACAACGATAATAAGAGAAAGTCTCAAAAATGCACGATACTCCAGACTCAGTAAAGGTGGTTAAAAAATTGATTGTTTACAGTGTGAAAAGAATGCATGGGAGAAATGAAAGAAGAGATTTACGAGCTTCAAGTTAAAAAGTGGTTGGTAACATCTTTGGCGAAGATTAGAGATCGTGTGTTAATGTTTGAAGTAATAGTCGATAAGCAAATGTTGAAGAACAAATGTGTAGATATTTGTTTTCATTAAGCTGCACATTAGAATTATTCGATATTTCGATAAATGAACTAACAACGTTTTTATAAATATTATTCCGTCCTGTAAATATTTTATTCCTTTGGAACTTGATAATTATCTCTTGTTATTCAGCAAAAATGGAATGCTGGTAATAGAGGTCGCTATTGTTTGTGCTCTGTTGTCAAAAGGAACGTCTAATTAAACTCTTTGATTTTGTTTATATGAAACTCGTATTGAAGTCCGTCAGAATCGATATTGAGCAGAACACGCTTAAGTCCTTGGTGAGATAAACTAGCAAATCGGCTCTGCTGTAAGCACATGGTTGTCAGTTTTCACCTGGATGACTAAAAGTTAGGTTGTTTTTTACAGCAGTAGAGATTATAGAACATCCTCTCTATTTGTCAACATGAATTTTTCTAAATCTGCTCAGTGATGCTCTGTAATTACTTATGAAAGTGTTAAGTTCCTTTGCTGAGGCGTCAAAGAGCATCTGTGAGAATGTGATCTATCACGAAGGGGTTAGAAAGATACAATCTGCTTTTCAGTTTCAATTTTTCATTCTTAATTATCATTTATGAACATAAGAACATTAATTATCAAAGAATAAATTTATGTTCTTCTATACCATAGAGACTTCTTTGGATATTAAACCTTTATAAATATTTATGGTTTTCCTTCGGTGGATTTACATTATTTATATTTGTTTATAGAATGTTATAAAAACAACTTCAAGTATATGTATTTGTAGTTTTGTTCAAATTAAGCTAAAGCTATGACATTGTGTAAGAGAAAAACGCCTATGTTTAAAAGCTATAATAAAAGACTGAATATGAGAGTAATAAAAGAAGTTTCATAATTCATCATGATAAACAATGGATAAAAAATACGTAGTGTAAACTAAAAATACATATTTCTAGCTGGATGAAACTTAATGACCTGTATCTATAGACTTACCTTTAAAATAATAGTTACATCTTATATACATATATTAGTTACTTAGACCATGTGCGATACAACGTGTTTTCACTCCAATTATAATACAAAGTAAAATACTTCAAAGTATATAGAGATATCTCTACGTTCCCATGGTAACAATCATGACAGCGTACCTGGTATGAATACTGAGTTGTTTCGGTTTGATAGTAGTTAACTAGGAAACTGGCTGACGATTTGATTTGCTGTAATGCTGTAGTGAGAGAGTTTGTGATGTTTGTGACATACATGAACAAACCTGTATTTCATATATTGTGTTGTTCAGTATCATTATACATACGATGAGTGCCCTAATATTTCAGTATTTTAGTCTTCGTCCGAAAATTCAAAGTCAAAGGAAGTGAGGTAAATGAATAGTACAAAGTTCAATGACATCTCCTTTACAAAGGTAGTTACCTGTAAAGAAATGTCTGAACATTATGTTTTATCATAGAGTAGATTGGATTATTTATTTACTTGATTACCGTTTTTTTTTTTTTTTGGCCTTGCATGGCCAAGCGCGTAAGGCGTGCGACTCGTAAATCGAGGGTCGCGGGTTCGCGCCCGCGTCACGCCAAACATGCTCGCCCTCCCAGCCGTGGGGGCGTTATAATGTGACAGTCAATCCCACTATTCGTTGGTAAAAGAGTAGCCCAAGAGTTGGCGGTGGGTGGTGATAACTAGCTGCCTTCCCTCTAGTCTTACACTGCTAAATTAGGGACGGCTAGCACAGATAACCCGCGAGTAGCTTTGTGCAAAATTCCAAAACAAACAAACAAATTACCGTTTTCATTATCTGTTTTACTGCCTGGTGTTTAAAGGCAATTATGTCTACCATTTTGAAAATGTGTTCGGTAGTGTTTTAGTCCAGCGAATAGTTTGATTACTTCATAATATCCTTCATACGAGACTTTAAGCTTGTCTTTCATGCTGTAATTATTATAGTTTGATAATTTTGATCTACGTTTCGACATTAAAAACTACATTTATCCCTTGGAAACATGGAACTATTTCTTCTTCAAACTTTCTCTCTGGTATCCAGTCCACGTAAACATGACCTTAAGAAGTCAGTCTTAGAAATGCGAAAATATGAGTTGTTCAAAATAGTGGCAGTATGAACTGTCATGAAACTTAGCTACCCCCACTTTAACAAAAATCTCAAACAGAAATTACGTAAGTCTGAAAAGTGTCCTGTAACGATCAAAATCTACTATTTGATTTGACGAGAGAAGCCCAGTGATTGGTATCGGATGATGTGGACCATTTGTTTTTCTTTTTGTTTATCAGATGAAAATTTAGACGGTTATGAGCAGATAGCAATGTGCAATTTTGCGTGAAGATCTGAGAAAAACAAGAAAAAAAAAATATCAGTAGCTTTATGATAAAAATAAGCTAGCTCTATGGATTGGCCTAGTTTGCCCTTAGGGCTAGGGCGGTTGACTCGCGATCTGCAGGTTGCGGGATTGTAACCCATCGCCGAACATGCTCGTCATTTTAGGTGTGGAAATAGCATTTGTGACTGTTAATCCCAGTACTCGTTAATAAAGGGTATCTTAAGAGTTAGCGGTGGGTGATATTCACTTATTGCCTTCCCTCTGGCCTGTCACATGAAAAATAAGGATGACTAGAACAAAGAACTCTCGAGTAGCTTCGCACGAAACTTCGGCAAAGCTAAAAACTAGCTTAGAAATGGGTTAAGTTAACTCTATTTAAGAAAATGAGTAGAGATATACAATTTCATAAATAAATACTCCAAAAAACTAAAACCTAGAATCATTAGAATGTGTGGAATAATTCATGAGCGGGATACTTTTGCTGTTATGCAAATTCAAGAGTAACTTCCAATGATATTTCACGAAATTTGTTCACCTTCAAAAGATTTGAGGAGTCCAAATCCATTTTCTAAGTTAACAGCCCAAATATTCTTCAGAGCTGTAAAAAAATTAATAATTATATTCAAAATTATTTTGGAAAAAATATCCGACAATATCAATTATTAACTTTAGTTACTTCCTGTATGTGTACGCATGCGCATATGAGGAAGCTTCACATATAAAAAAAATCATGGTTTGTGTGTGTGTGTTTTTTAGAACAGAGCTACATTAGGATATCTGCTGTGTCTACTGGAGGAAATCGACCCCCGGATTTTAACGTTGTACATACGTAGACATACCTTTCTTGCACTAGGGGACTTTTAGATTTTAAAAAAAAGTAAATAGTGTATGAATGCTCATAAATTTTGCAAAATTGTTGAGAAATAAGCAAAAGTAAAATAAATGAGTTTGCACAATTTATTCTATAACAGAAGCACCTGTAAAAATTAACTTTAAGTAATTGTTTTAATTTATTTAATTGTTAACGTTTGCTGGTTTCAAAGAATTAGCCAGTATGTGACAGAAACTCGTATGATGTCGAGAAACCCACTTGTTGAAAAATTTATGTGCAAAAATGGCTCGTTTGGGTTGAGAAAATATTTTACATAGAAGAGCGAACAACGTTTCGACCTTCTTCGTGAACCTGACGATGACCGAAGAAGGTCGAAACATTGTTCGCTCTTCTATGTAAAATATTTTCTCAACCCAAACGAGCCCTTTTTGCATATAAAGAAACTCGTATGGTAAATAGTCTTTAACCAGTGTTTCGTTGATTTTGTATTTGGACAGAGTGGAAGTCAGAAATATGTCTACGTGTGTTTGAATACATGGTGGTTAACGTTAAGGCAAGTCAAGAAAGAGTCAAACAAATGGTATTTTGTTAACTAACAATTTCATTTTTTGTTTGTTTCATGATTTCACATGTTAAAAAACATAGAATGAAGAACAATCAGCAAAAAATACACACATTCCTAAAAATAGAGTAAAAAACACGTGTGTTTTCAAAAAAGAAACCAGGATACGTATTCTGAAATAGAGTACAAAAATTAGTTCCTCCTCCCAAACAAAACACAAAAAGATCATTTTCAGGAAAGAAGACCGAATAATAATTGCTGGAAAGAAAAATGTATGTTCATAGAAATCAATGAGAGATTTCTTTTACTTTGCCAATTTTTTTCGTTGGTGAATGGAACCTAATAGAAGAGAAGAGCTTAGTTTTTCCAATTCTCAGGATGAGCTGATTAATTTAGCAGTTCATTTAAAGTTCAGCTCCATGTGCTAGCCGAGATAAAGAAAGACTGAAAGACATTCCACAACAACTGTATATAGAGAGGGCCCCGTTTTAATACGGTAATTTTTTACGTGTAAACACATAATCAGTAGTAACTGCATAATCAGAGTTTGAATTACTGAACTTAATGAAGTCAAACCTAGATCATATTTATCGATTTTTAAATAGGTATGACTAGAGGTGAACTAAAACCACAATGAGTCCATAAACAACTTCATTTTGTGGATCCTTTGTCCACAAGCTGTCTTTTTGATACTGAGATTTTATCTAAGCAGTTCTTATTGAAAATATAATTCTTTTAAACTGTTAAAGTTTCCAGTTTTGTCAGTAACCTAAGAGTTATTAAAACATAAAGAAAAAAGAAGCGTAACCATTGGGGGACCACTGACATCTTGAGCTTTTTTAGTCAATCTGACTGTGGTTATGACTTCGTTTCTTCTTGCTTAGCTGTTGTTTGCCTTCTGACCACATTGTGATTAAAAGTTTGCCGCCAGGTTACTAAAGTCTTAAACTGTGTATTTTGTCGTTTTATAGAAAATAAATGTTAAACTGCTGTTGATGGCGGAATTGACGTCTGATAAATTTTCGGTTCGACACAGAGCAGAGGAATTTACCATATTAAGTCTCTGACCTAGTCATTTAACCAATCATAAGCGTTGTATAAGAAGCTGTTCATTTTGAAAATATTACTAAAATCTTATAGTTCACTTTCTTAAGTGGAAGTATTGTGAAGTTTTATGTATCAACAATAAAAATCTTATACTGAGACAAATAATAAGAAACACAGCTAAATGCGAACTAACACTGTGTGGTCCGTTCTCGACAAGTTAATAGATCATGTGCGTAGGCAGAATAAGCTGTCACTTAACGTGTTATAACAGAAATTAGAATCTTATTGAATACTCAGCTATCTTTTATACCTTTCAGTGTCTATAGCGTTAGAAAATAGTATAAGAAATAATATTTAAAATACAGAAAGCAAAAACTAAAACTGCTTCTAGTAACAATATTCAAAATTATAATATCTATTAAAACAAATACAAATAAAATAACATAATTTCACTATCATGTCAGCAACACGTACATTAAATAAGAAAATTATAAATTGTGCAACGTCTTAGGAAAGTTTGAACGGTATAGTTTTTAACGGAAAATGTCTATGGCAGTAGTACTCAAAAGCTATTGTAGGTGTGCCGTTGTTAAGACAAAACTTCCTCTCTCCACCAAAACAACAACAACAAAAAAAAACACACCAAAACTAAACACATCACCAACAAGACAGTTGTCAAGAAAAATAAATTCAGTATTGCAAAAGATGGTTGAGTGGTAAAACTTTTCCCTGTATAATTATTACACTATGCACACGACTAAAGTGTAGTGTTGGTCAAAATTCATCTGGCGCTGTGCTAGGACTGTGAGATAAGATTATTTATAGATATTGTTTCCGTGAGTTTTCCTGAGAGAGACTTGACTATCAGAGAATTCTTAAATATTTGTGGTATTTTCAGATACCGATTACTTCCTGATAGTGTGGTAACCGGTTTTATCAGTGGTTCTGTAGAATAAGTATTACAACTGATGTGAATAACCAATCTAACTGAGTTGTAGAAAGCGGATGGACACAAGTGTGTAGTGATACAAAAGTGAAATTTATTTAATTAATACATATACAGGAAACAAACAAAACTGAATCTACGTGTGCACAAAACATAAGACAGTACTGCAGTACTGCTTTTTAGTTGCTGAGAGCTCTTTACTAGAAATAGTGCGAAACAGAACTAGTTATGAATTAGAGGATTGATCAATATATTTATGTCAACTCCTGCGGAGTGTGTTTGTCACCAACAAAGCTTGGTTATTCCATAAAGTAACAATATGGCATGCCTTGCCCCCAGCTGTTCCTAAAGCTTAATGCTATAGCTCTAAAGAATTCTCAACTGACACTTTTCATGGAAGAATTCAGAAATATCAAACGGAGAATGGCCTTTGAAAATATGGGACTAGTTTAAGAGTAAGGCGACGGAATTTCAAAGCTCGTTTATCTGCAAGTTATTCGTAGTGACCAGAAACCCACTTGAAGTAATAATGTATTCTCCAGGTGGCTGTATGGGTATTATAACTTTAAAATGCAGTATGGAACAACAAAGATAACCAAAGAAGATCGAAACTTGTTCTATACTTCATTTTAATTAAAGTTCTAATACTCATACCAGTCGTCTTGAGAATACATATCTACACGTTATTTATACTACATTTGTAACAATCGTGTAGTGCGTAAAAGTATCGGTTTTGTGAACAAAAAATATTTATATTTTTAACATTAAAGGGAAATAAACACGTGGTATGTTTTACATTCCAAACCTGTATATATGTGTGTTCTTAACTATATTCATTTTAACCTAATCATGATACAAATACAAACTGAAGATTTAATGAGCTTGTAACGTGAACAAAAAATTATATCCCTACAATAACAATAACTTTCTCACTGTGAAACTCCTAGTTCTCGACATGTGAAAAATATTTCGAACGAGTGTTTTTTGCTAGAGATTTACCAGTCAAACGTGTGAATGTAAAAACATCAATGCAATACGTGTTCCAAATACAATATGTCCCACAATCACTACACATTCTATCCAAACATATAAATGCATAAATCCCACAAAAATTAATATGTATTGGAACAAACAGAATTTTTTCACAACCATTGGAATATTTTATAAATTGGAAAATAAAATCCCTCCTATGAAATCTATGTATATGATAAGACAATACCCTACAGAACAAAGAGTATTAATAAACCGTTATAAGACGTTTTCTTATTAACTCTACGAGTTTAATTTCCAGTCAATTGTTAAATAGAACATGAATAATTAAATAATGTGCACATTGTTGTACTTGTCCTTCTTCAAAAGTATTTTGGTGGATAATATCAGCTACTTGAACAGCAATACTATTATGGTAAATCATTGCTATTATCTCTCCCCCGGTGACTAAGCAGTGAGCCCGAAGACTTATAACATTAAAAATTAGATTTCGATACCCGTGCTATGCACAACACAGTTAGATCATTTTGTAGTTTTTTTTTTCTTACATACAAAACGATTGTATTAGAAAAGAGTTAAACAAAGTCCCTTATGTGATAGACGGTGTGGTTACTCTTAAACTACACATTTTAAGAAAAGTTCGAATCAATTATATGAATATTCCTTCGGAAAAGACATAAGAAGAGGCTGTCCTCCAATCATAAGCCTATTTACGGCGGCATTGCACGCCAAATGGTCGATAATTCGTCATAAACCAAATATATAGGTCCTAAATATATGGTCCTTTTAACCACGTCTCGCACTGCATTATAACGTGCATAACATTGTTCTCTTGGAAACACCCCCAAAATCTGATACTTTTTAAGGAAATAACACGTTGCTGGTAAAGTGCAAAACTAAAAAGAATCTACTTTATTTATTTTTTATTTAAGTTATTTGTCGTACCTTCGAAAATTCTTTAAAATACGTATTTAAAAAATTAAGATTAATTATTTTTGTATAGATGGTTAAAATCAAGTGTATGAATAAGTTTAGTAACTATAACTTTATTGAATGTTTAGGACCTGAATAAGATTCTTGATAACCTTATATATATATATATATCGAAAATGTTCACGAAAAAAATTATTTTATCGGAACTTTTGTTTGAATTTCGCGCAAAGCACGAGGGCTATCTGCGCTAGCCATCCCTAACTTAGCAGTGTAAGACTAGAGGGAAGACAGCTAGTCATCACCACCCACCGCCAATTCTTGGGCTACTCTTTTACCAACGCGTAGTGGGATTGACCGTCGCATTATAACGCCCCAACGGCTGAAAGGGCGAGCATATTTGATGTGACGGGGATTCAAACCGGCAACTCTCGCCGGGCAGCTTTGAAACTTCGAACAGATTTTATTCAAGAGAGCTTGTTTTTAACTTATGGTCCCCCAGTGGCTCAGCGGTATGTCTGTGGACTTACAACGCTAAAAACCGTGTCTTGATACCCGTGGTGGGCAGAGCACAGATAGCTCATTTTGTAGCTTTGTGCTTAATTTAAAACAACTCAACTCTTAACTTATGCTCCTTGCTCACAGTAGCTTAGCGATATATCCTAAGGCTTACAGCACGAAAACTTGGGTTTCAATAGCAGTTATGGGCACACCAGAGATAGCCCATTGTACTGATTCTGTATATTTTATGTATATTAAACTTCAGTTTAAATGAAGCGGACATTTATTTGGAAATTGTTACACACTAAATAAGACGTAAGTTATATTAATCTACACTATTAAGTTAAATAATTCAATATGTATTTTAGTTATAGTATCAATCAGCTGTATAAATATAACAGTACTGTTTATTATATATCCACATAACTACTTCGCAGGGTGTGGATGGTTTTTCACCAAGATTGGTTTGAGGTTCATTATGTCCGTGCGAGAGTGTACACGATTTTTAAGTTTAGCATTTTGTGGTTTCCGATTTTTATGAGCGTTTCCGCCACCGCTTCGCTCCTTTTGATGGATTTCCACTACATTTGTCAAGGAGGCTCATTTGATCCATGTAAAGACATAGATATACATGTTCAGTTTTTCATTTTGCGTTTTACGGTTCTTATGAGCGTTTTTGTACCACTACCTCATCTTCTGTGGATGGATCTTCACCAAATTCGGTATGGAGTTTCATTTGGTTTATTGGGAGACACAAACAAATTGTCTAGTTTTTTGTTTTACGGCTTATATTGGCGTTATTGAGTTTTCACCGTAACTCCTCCCCCTTGATAGATCTTCACCAAATATGAAGGTTTGTTCGGTTATGCGGAGATAAATGAAAATACGCAGTTTCATATTTTGTGTTTTACAGTTTTTATGGGCGTTTTTTACAATTACATGTATGAGAGGCAACTTTAATGTCCTAAGATAACCTATCACTGATCATGAATTTACATATACTCTTCCCAGGGAATGGGTACTTCAGCTAATATCTAATTCGTAATAATAAATTTTTGAAATAGTTATAACTACAGAGGCCAGATGTGATAGGCATAGTACACGAAGCTCCACATGTAAAACTTCTGCTAAATGTTGAGTTAGTCATTATGTAGGTATTCTTGGGTTAAGGACCGTAAAAGCTACTAGAAACAATGGTACCTAACTAATAACCTTGGACAGAGCAACTATAAATTCTTTTTGTAGTTTGCTTGTAACTGATAATTAACTCTATTTGATAATGATTGTAATTATTGTTTTAGAATTTTCTGATGGAATTGTTACTTAAATAATAATGGTTTACAGTTCACGACATCAAAATTAAATACAGTAATAAAAATATTACCCTATTTAACGAAAGTACTTTTTACTCTTAAAACAATGCATGATTTTACCCTTTGTCTTATACACAGGTTCAAAGACAGAGTTCCAGTGATAAATCACCGGTTAGTAACATATTTAACTCAAACTATGTTGTTCCTTAATTTAGCAGTGTAAGACTATAGGGAAGGAAGTTATTCCTCACCATCCCCCGCCAACTCTTGGGCTACCCTTTTACTAACGAATAGTGATATTGACCGAAACATTGTAACGCCCCAATGGCTGAAAGGGCGAGGGTTTGTACAATAGTAGCTCAAGAGTTGACGGCGGGTGATGATTAATAGTTGGTTCCCCTATAGTCCTACTCTGCTAAATTAGATATGGCTAGCACATATAGCCCTCATGTAGCTTTGCGCGAAATCCAAAACAAAATAATTTCATGAACAGTACTTTTCTAACAGAGACCTAGGAAAAGTACTTCCTATGCCCCTCTAGTCATCAGAAATAACTAAAATCTTCTCACCAAAATATGCATAAAAGCAACGTACAGCTATCAGTAGTTCAGTTATACCTCCTTCCAGCTACTATCAGTCAAATATGGTTTACTTAACTGTGTTTAACACAAAGTATAAATGAAACCTGCGACCACAAGTTCCTCGACACCTAGTTCAATTAGCTAACTCTATGAATTTAAACCAAAAGGAAACAAATCACCGCCTATCAGAGCAGACAACAGGACCAGTTATCTACAAAAACAAAAGTAGAAAACTATCCATAACTATTTCAGCATAACGTACCAATATTTCCATTAAGAATCCAGAAATTTATAGCAAACACGAAATTTAGACTACCTTCAAAAGAGGCAGAATACTTGAACAAATTTTAGCAAAAAAAATTACAGCATTTATCTGTGAGCAGAGAAATGCTCTACATGCACTTAATTTTAAATGTGGTGAAGAATATGTCAGGAAAACAAAAGAAAATCGTTAAATATTAGTGTTCAGGAGCAAAGATGAATGCAAGATTAGGTCGACAACGAATCCCCATCATCCACCATGAAACACAGAATGTTATGTACTAAAGATATAGGTTGGAAAATTGTTACAGTTATTGATCGAGAGTAAACCGACACTAGAAGAAAATCAAAAGAAGGCCTTTAGATACAAATCAGAATCATAGTTCCAGGAAATAGAATGAATAGAGAAATAGTTGCACATAGTACTCCTTAATCATACTGGCAAATAGGACGCCCTTTAAAATCTAATTTTAGAGGATAATGACGTAATTGACACTGGGACCTAAGTATCGTTTCATTTATTACATTTTAAAATTGTTTTAAATGTTTGTACACATTGCAGCTTGATAAGACTTAAGTGATAATTAGGTGTAAAGTTAAGGTTTAAACGCCGGTGAAATATTGAAAATAAATCAATAAACATATAACTTTTTAAAAGACAAGATAACTGCAGATTAATTTTTCTTCTCCTTCCTCTTAATCTGCAGATTGCGTCTCGAAGCCATAACCTTTAAAGTATTATCTAACTTATATAAGAGCCACTATGTGTCACGTCGCGTCACTCTTAATTTCTCGAAACAAGAATAATCATAAAAGTCAAAATACATTTATTTAGATATAATAGTTCGGTTACTATCTGCTCATTACTGTGTTAATGTTGGAGGTGCAAGGAAAACGTGAAGGGGATGCCGTGAAACATTATAAGTGTAGTAAGTGTTGGTATAATAATGCTAAAGCAAAGACGTACATTTATTACATAGAGTAAAACAATATTAGGTTGTACTTTTGTTGATAAACAGCAATACATAAAAAAACATTGTTGAACGTACTGTCACCGAAAGGCATTGGCTTTTCCTTACATTAGAAATTGTTAACCTAATTGAATTTTACCAATAAATGTTCTTTAAATACGCCACGAATTTATTATATGAATTATCTTAATTCTGATAGCGTTACGAAGGAACATAACAATGTTTGGCTGCTTCGACTGCACTTTTTTTGCTTCTTTGTTAGTCGAGCTTGATTTTGCAAAATTTATTAATTACAGTTAGCTACGAAATGTTAAGTTAGAGTATAGTATGGGGTAGCAGGTGGTAGCATTTGTTCCGTCGTTTTTGATGGGCTGTACTTTAGTACTGTTTACATAATAATGGTTCATGGAACCTTTTGTCTTTCATTGTTTAGCTCAACTGACAAGTGATGATATTGAATAAAAAGCTTATATAGTACCGACTTGTAGAACACAAAAGATCAGTCTGAAATTATGTTTTCACATCCCTTTGATTTTGATCTACAATGGACATATTAAGAGAAATGTGATAAAACACATTTGCCGTTAACCTGCTTATATCTGACGTCTATAATTTTAATTATTTGATTTTTTTTCATCCTACCTTTTTGTTACTTCAATCTTCTAACTTAGATTATTATAGGTAACAGTTAATTATTTCATTAATACATTTCATTCAACAATCAACAATATTTTGCTACTTAATATGCTGTAGAAATGCACTCTATAGATTCAATTAGAACTTATTATTTAAACCATTTGGAACTTTGTACTGTAATTTACCGATTGTGTTTTAGTGTTTCAAGAGGCTGTAAAGCGAAACGTGTTTGTACAATTAAAGGAAAACAATAGTATGGAGTTATAAGGTCGTTTATTTCTAGTATTAAGTTGTTATAAAAGTTAGTAAATTAAATGATAAATAACTTTATCACACCAAATCTATTATTGTTCTTTACTTGGATTCAACGTTTCTCTTTACAGCTTTTTCAGAAGCATAACACTAAAACACAAACGCTTCTCATGAACTACAAAACGAAACACTTTCGTTTATTTCTTGCTAAAACTTCTTTTTATGGCAGTATGCACAGCAAAAATTACATAATAAGTCATTAGACTAATGTTGAAGCATGCCTGACCAATGTTATGAGTCTGATCTAATGGTTTTCTCACCTGATCGATTTTTATTTTTTAACGCTTTTTTCCAGTTAGTGTCATAATTTCACAGGACGAAGAGGTCTTTAAAAAATGGGAAGCTTATAGCTAAGTGAAACCCTATATTTTAACGTAATCCTTTAGCTTGTAAGTTTATTTTGACGTTAGAAGTTGTTTTTGGTTAGTATTCTATTCAATACTGCTAACTTATTTCTCGACTGCACAATGTATCCACTAACTTGACAATTTTACTTTTCCATTGCATCTCAAATATTAAAAAGTTTCTGAAAATTGAAGGAAATATCTTGTAGAATACAACACAAACAGGAAATATCTTGTAGGATACAACACAAACAGGAAATATCTTGTAGGATACAACACAAACAGGAAATATCTTGTAGGATACAACACAAACAAATTCGTGAATTATCGTAAAAATTCTTACCAACATCTTCAGAAAAAAAAGTATTCATATCTTTCAAAGTTTTCAATCAGGTTTGTGTAGCGCACTGTGTGGATTTACGCTCAGCAACACAACCTTTTTACCATGTATAATCTTTAATCCAGTGAGCACCCAAGAGGTAACAATATTGCTTTAGAAAACTGCAAACGTAATTAACATCGATTTTACTTCCTATTGTTGAGATAAAAGTGTAAATAACCTATGTTATTATATTTCTTTCTGTTTGTTTACTGCTTGAATTGGTGACACCATCTTGACTTTCATTAGGAAAGAAAATTTATAGAAAAACACATATCAGAGTAATAACATTTTCAAGTCATTTCGACACGACGTGAAGCAAAATATACAACTTTTGTACTTACAGGTTTGTTTAATTATACTCCATTCACCCGATAGGAATAAAATCACCTGGTATGCATATTTTATCTCAGTCATATTTGTTATGCCACTGATGTGCGAAATTCCAAAACAAACAAGTATTTACAGTACAAGTGGGCATCAGAAATCGTCACCAGGGTATAGTTGTATGTATGCATTCAGTTTTTTCCTTTGTCTTCTCCCACGTAGATTTCGTGTGAAGGTCTATCATAATTATATTGATAGCATCTGAAGAACTTGAGATTTAAATGTGGACATTCAGTTCACTATCGTAGAAAATTTCCATCAAATATTTTTGGAAATTGGATCTGAAACATTTATACACTTAAAACTGCATTATATTAAACAAATATTTGTGTAATGTGATTACAGTCTTGACAGTTTAGTTTTGAGATTGAATCCTATATATCACATTACATATCACGTCCAATTACATTGCTACGCTGTTTTAGAAGTACCTTCTCTAAACATTTTTATTGATAAGATATTCAAGCTCGTGAGACTTTGTATTGTTTTTCATATTTTCTGATTCGAATAAAATTGGGATGGTTTAAACTCCTCGGTTTCTTATGCGTACAGATGTCTTTAAAAATGGTCACGACAACTATATTCACATCAATATTGGGAAAATAAACCAAAACATAAAGTTGGTATTTCAGACAGAAACAATTTCTGACTTGATTTACAAAGTGTGGGTTAATAAATAGTTTTATTCTGAATATAAATTAAACTATGTAACACAAATTATGTTCATAGATAGTATGTGTTATTTCTTAATTGCTTATGGTGTAAAAGTACAGAAAATGGCCATTATTCACTTCAAACTTTGCTTTTGTGACCTGGATAATGCAATTTAGAAATTATCCTATTTTCTGTGTAAAAACGGGCTAATTTGCACATGTTCATTTACATAAAGTCTGAGTAAAACAACATATGAATCAAGATTTACATGTATTTATACTATGTTATACAAAAATAAACAAAAATGTTTAGAAGCGAGTAGTTTTTCGAGATTTACGACTGTAATATAAATTACTTTCACGTATCAGCCCCCAAATATAGTCTCCCATCATGTTTTCGTTATACGCTTTCCAGGTCACAAAAGAAAAGTTTGAAGAGAAAAATAAGTCTTTTCCATTTACTTTAGGCATAAGTAATTGGGAAATAACACTTTCTGCCCAGGAACAAGAAAAAGTAAAAATTTTGTTACATAGTGTTATTTATTGTCTCTATTGTTTCTTTACCCCTGAGTGAAACAGTGGCATATCTGCGGACTTACAACGCAACAAACCGGGTTTCGATACCTATGGCGGACAGAGCTCAGATAGTCCGCTGTGTAGCTTTGTACTTATTTTTAAAAACAACAAACAATCCGACTTCTTTGAGATGCTTTTTGTTGGAAAAAAAACTGTAAACTGTAGCAATTGTATAAAAATAATTTTCTACGATTGTGTTTATTTGAAGTTAAGCACAAAGCCACAGAATAGGTTATTTGTGCTCTGTTTGCTTGTTTTGAATTTCGCGCAAAGTTACACGAGGGCTATCTGCAGTAGCCCTCTCTAATTTAGCAATGTAAGACTAGAGGGAAAGCAGCTAGTCATCACCACCCACTGCCAACTCTTGGGCTACTCTTTTACCAACGAATTGTGGAATTCACCGCAACATTATAACGCCCTCACGGGTGAAAGGACAAGCGTGTTTGGTGCAACAGGGATTCGAATCTGTGACCTGCAGATTACGAGTTGAACACCTTAACCCACCTGGCCATGCCGGGCCTGCTCGCACCGACTACTGACTACTCTGTTTCTAGCATTGTTAGTCCGCAGGCATATCGCTGTGCCACTGAGAGACTCCATGATTTTGACCTGCGAAGAATTAGTACAAAAATCATGAAATACATTCATTCCGAACGTACAGTTTCATGTGAAAATGAATTCGATTTGAATATTCGTTACGGAGCTTAAATATTAATACTTTGTATTCGTTAAACACTATCGTACCGAACGTGATCCTATGCCCGTAGATTTACGATTTGCAACCCGTTGTCGTAAAACCTCACTTTGTATTTAAATATTCGGCCAGACAGTAATCGCTCGAACTTAGCAGTGTATGATGCTGATTAGTTGCCCTTCCCGTGGGCTATCAATTCAAAATTAGGAAAGGCCTTGGTAAAATGTCAGTGCGTAGTTTTTCGATAAAATTTTGAAACACATAAAACGTTGCTTGTCCACAACATAAAAAACACCAACATGTGACAAAATTTGCATTAAACGTTTTTCATCCCTGACAAAGCACAATAGACGTAAACCCTGTATTTTCAAGTTACTAAACAACATTCTATGTATTGTGGCTAAAAATGTTGACTTTATTAGAAGCTGGTTATTTTAATGGTGCGTATTAAAAAAAAAACCCATCTTAAATAAAGTATTTCCAGCTTAAATCTACTATTTGGAAATAAACTGAATATTTCACACCTTATTATAATAAAAATCGTTAAGGACTGTTTAAAGGGACATACATCCCTGAAAACGCTATTGTGCTATAATATAAGAAACAAGTGTCTCTGTGAATGCCTGTACAGAATTAGACGTTTTTGTCCAGTTATCTTTAACGCGAATGTTATTTGAATTAATCTTATTATTCTCAGTTTTGAAAGAAGTATATATATATTATTATTAACTGTTGTAATCAATATGATAAACAACTTCAAACAAATCTTATTTTGCTTAGCCTACTCGAAATTTCTGCTTAAGACCTTTTTAACTGTGTTTAATGCGAAATTTAATTAATTATGTATTTATATATTTCTCGGTAATCGTTTTGATGTGTTACTTATATCTAAGGGCAATTGTATATTTTTAAAACATTACAAATAACAGCATAGATTTTCGGTAATATGAACAACGACGCTCACAATTGATACAAAAATATAATTTTTAGCTCCTTTCTGATGTTTTAAAAAGTAATTTGTTAAAGCAGTTTATTCACTTTTGAAACATAAGTAAAAATATAATTTTTTTTACTTTAAAAAAGTTTATATTTTCTAACGGTGTTTGTTTCATGATGTTACCGGCAAATAGCGACTGCAAACTATAACGTTTATAGAAATTACCTCTTTCTTTTCACAGCATTCGTTTTTTTGTGACTTTAGGCATTTTTTAATTCCCATATCATTACTAGCATCCATAGGTTTCCTTCATCAGCTGTGGTCACTATGTGGTTTAGACTCCTTCTTTTGCTGACGGATGATGCTTAAACTGTCTTTTATTTCTTGTACATTAAGATAATTTTCAGTAAGATATAATTACACTTTTATCGACCACAGCTCGTAACGAGTGTCTTGTTTCTTCGAATACCGTTTTCGCGCCACGTTGAAGTTAACGTGTACGCAATCTCACGAGTATCAAGAATGTGATCACGTGACTTGACATCTTCCTGGTTTCGATAGGAGTGTGCAGAGCCAACCAGGACGATCCAAAAAGCGAAAGCGCGCTCGAGTAACGAAGCATGTGTTCTTGTTTATGCCAACACTACAAATCCTGCGTGTTTCAGAAAATGCTTTCAACAGTTTAAACCTTTATCCTCGTTGACTTATTAGGTAAGATTCATCGTAGTATAGGGCTAGCTTAATGCTTTGTTCGTGTTCCTCCTCAACGAGCGGAAATTTGAAACTGTCGACAAAGTGAAAAACAAAAAGGTAAAGTTAGTTATTATTGTCACAAGTTAAAAATACTGCAATAGGTAGTGGCTTAAATTATGCCAATTTATTGTTTTAAATAGATAAGTGTTATGGAGTACAAATACTACTTTGCTAATGTAGGCTGAGTCATTCAAACTAATTTTTTTTTTATTCTCGATGTTCGCAACTATTCTTATCCGCTTATCTCAAATCAAAGTTTTAATGTACAAAGTCTGCTTAGTAAATGTGATTAAGGCATAATATTGACTAGAATAGTTAAGATTTAGTAACAAAAAATGCTCACAAGACGTACATCTGAAAGTTGAGTAGCAATAGAATAGGGTGAAGTTCTTTAAGAAAATCTTCATTAGTAAAATTGTGACTCTCAAACATTGAATTGGATCATTTAAAGATTACCTAATTCGAGTTACGACGTGTTGTAGTTCTAAACACAACCCGTTTATTTAAAATTATACCGAGTGTTAATCGCACTTTATAAGAACGATGCTCCAGATTTTGTACTACCCTAGGAACTATTTCATCCAACGTAGATCATTCACACTGTGAAACCATATTAATATCTATTTCCATTGTAACAAGTCTTTTCGAATAACTTAGATCGATTTTAGACTGAACATCTTGACAATTTTCCCACAGACTTTTACTGTATGTGGACTTGGGCTACCAAAACCATAATCAACTCTTAAATGGCGGTCATCATCAACTTGTGCTGCTACCTACAACATTCCCGCTGTTTAAGGGTTAAGCAAGCTAAAGACACACAATTCCGGTGGAACTACATCGAATACTTAACGAGTATATTATACAGTTATTGATACTGTAATTTAAAGCTTCCTCGTACCACAGACATTAAAATCGAGGTGTGGCAGGAAGCTTGTGAATTTCTGGTTTGTAAACTTTGGCTACTTCAAATCCTTTTGTTATTTTCTTCATATGAATAGTATATAACCGACTTCACCACAGTATTATTTTTAAGTCGGAGGCTGGGTTGGTTAAGGTTTTGGTTTGAAATCCTTAACTGTCTTAAATGCACTATTATGTGAGTTTCCTGCTTTTTAAAAGTGCATGGAAGGCTTGCGTTTTCCAAATGTTCTGTCGTTTGGTTCTAAATTGTTCTACAATAGCTCTGTAATAATATTTCTTTTCGTAAAGGTTTTTGATATGCCTCCAATCATAAATCTGTCAGTAGAAGCATTTTACGTCAATTGCGATATTAGTCTAGTGTATAGGTGTTAAACATGTTGTTTTGCTGAAACACTACAGTGTTAGCATGTGTTAACAGTTTTTATACAGTGTCATCAAACCTCTGTAAGAATGTGAGGATTAAGGTATTAATAAACCTTTGATTGAAACTTTCAATCAAACAATATTATTTGAGCTTACCAATGAGATTTTCTGTATATGTTTTTGTTATAGCTAACAACACAGTATAAACTACTTTGCAGTTTTAGTTTCTATATATAGTTTAAAATGTTCTTGCAAACATAAATTTGTTGTGTTTAGTGTTCTCTTTCAAAACGTATGATGAAGATAAATAAAAAACGATGGCATACATGATAAATTACATACATTAGCATAGAACGTACATAAATCATTTGATAGGTAACTTGGAAATGTTTGTATTTCAGTTCTAAATTTTAAGTGGTTTAGTGTATTGTATTATTTATACGTGATACAAGTATATGGGCATATATTTAATTTGGGGTTAGTCAGAAATTATGAAAACTATAAACTGTATATACATAATATATATATATGCATTTCGATATACCTTTGCTCTTTGTTGAAAAACCGCGAGATTAGGTTCAACGACACCTGTGATTCTATGTGTTAATTAATATACTCGTAACTAGATCCTGATTTCATCATAGAATATGTGTTTTTATGAGAATATCAGCGGATCTCGTGATTGGTCTGCACGAGAAGGTAAAAGACTGCTTATGAAGCATTGAAGTTACAGATGCATTGTAGATTATTCTTATTTAGTGAATTTATAAGGCCGGCAATGTAAAGTTGAGAATATGTCCTGTTCCGTATTACAATTTCAAATAGCTGAAAACTGAGTTAAATTCTAATTTAGGTTTAAGAGTTAAATAAATGTCAATATATATCAAGTTCGTGATACTTGCAACAAGATTGATACACTCAGTTTCTTTGTTAATACAAATATAACTTGATATCCAAACAATACAATTTACAATAACTTTTATTACAAATACTGACTGATACCATAACTTTGAGTTCTTCATTTTCCGCTTATCACTCGTCGAGTTTTTCGCTATTGAAGTTATATAATGTATTTGTGAAAATGCTAATGTCCGATGCGAATCCGCTGAAGTTAATATATCTGAAGTTTCCGATTAATAAGTGTTAGTCACAGTTATAGCTTCCGGAGTTTGTAGTACACCAACTATTGCAAACCAATAATATATATTATATTTTGGCGTGTCGCGTTGGCTACATTTATAGGCGTCAGGAGATTTTCTAGAAATTTCAGCCTTTACAAGAATATAGATAATACATTAGTGTTTGCGTTCATTCTTACACATGAGAATTTTCTACAATTCTAGTGCATAGGCGGGAATTTCGCTATGTAGATTTAACTGCATAAGTTATATACATTTCAAAAAATAAGTTTAACTTATACAAGATTTGACACTAAATAGATATACAATAGTAAATCTGTCACACTATTGTCAGTTTCTGACTTTTGTCATGTAACGTTACACTATTGTCAGTTTCTACTTTTATCGTGTATGATTACATTATTATCAGTTTCTTGCTTTATTTTGTGTAACGTTACAATATTGTCAATTTTCGCTTTAGTCAGGTAACGTTACACTATCGTTCAGTTTTTCACAGTTATTCACAGTTACAGCTTCCGAGGTTTATAGAATACCAACTACAACAAACCAATAATCTAAACAGTCTCTTGTGCGTCACGTTGGTTACATTTATAAGGGTAATGAGAATTGCTAGAAATTTCAGCCTGCACGACAATATAGACAATACACTGGTGTTTACGTACACACGTGTACTGAGGTTTCTTATGGTCGGAACTCTTTTAATGTTTTAATGAATAGGCAGAAATTTGGCAATTCAGATTTAACAGCATAAGCTATTTACCTTTTTATAGATAAATCTAATTTAAACAAATATATATATTAAAATAGATATATGATAGTAAATTCATCATATTCCTAGGTTCTAAAGATCACTATCATAGCTCAGGGCTTTTTGTGAGTTTTTATGGGGCCAGATTCTATACAACAGATGTCTGCAACTTGTTGGTGATAAGTGTTGTTGTTGTTTTTGAATTAAGCACAAAGCTGCACAATGGGCTATCTGTGCTCTGCACATCACGGGTATCGAAACCCGGTTTTTAGCATTATAAGTCCGCAGACATACCGCTGAGCCACTGGGAGGTGTGATAAGTATCAACAGCATCTACTTGTCTTAAAATGATATATTCAAAACAACCCAAACCTATGTACAAAAATTCGTTATACTATTGATTATTACAGTTGTATCTAAAGCTTTAAATAACTGTATCCTTTATGTCAGAGTCCACACAGGCGGGTTCAAGTATTTTAGAACATCCTTTGACAAATTCTACTTTATCTGTGTTGAACAATACCACTGCGAAACTCACTTTAGATATTGCCTGTTACGGCTAAACTAGCAATCATGCAGTCTAACTTCTCTTCCACTAACTTACTTTAACTTCTTTCATTCCGAATCTGCACGTATTTATAACATGCACAGAAAAATCTAGAACTATTAAGCCCTCTAGTGACAACAATATCAATTGACAAGAAAAACATAGAAGCTTCAGTAACATCATCAACGGCATTACAAATGCTTATTTAGTATATTTCAGGGTTTTCGGTTTTGGTAATTGTAAAATTAATAGGTTTCTCTAGAAATATTTAAGTTAAAGCATAAAGTTAAAAGACTGTAAGAATGAGAATTTGACGAAGCACAAGATATAATAATTCAGAAACTTGCTATCAATTTGTTTGATTGTTAAATGTCCACCTATCATTTTCTTTTGTTTTCGTTTTTTCCTTCGTTAATTCACCACAAAAGTCGTTGTATTTGAAAACTGATATTATGTATGCGTGTATATAAAATGCCTAATTCACTACTATGTTCGTCGTGAGCCAACTGGCCTGATGAGTACTGTCCTTATTGGCATTGGATGTTGTAGATGTAGTGTGTTTGACATAACATGTTTTGCTTTGCTTTCAGTCATGTGTTCGTAAAAACTAATGTAGTTTTCTCACTTCAAAGCTGTAGTTGCTTGATCCTCTCTGGGATCAAGAAAAGTACCTTATTAATTCGCCAGATCTTGTGAATGATTGTAAAGTTAATTAAAACATATGATAATAATAAACATTAAATAAAAGCAATATCACTTATGTTAAAAGTAATGACGTGTTTTTAATTCTTACCCTATAAATCTGATGTGTAAATAAGTTAAATAAAACTGATAAGTACAATTTACTTAAGTAATTTGGTTCACATGATAACTGTCTTTGTTAATGAAAACTTATATTTCTATTGTGTAACCGATTTACTGTTATGTATTTATTTTGCTATCGATGCTTGTTTTAGTTGAATATACATTTAGAAATGCATGTAACTTATATTGTAAAATGCTTATTGCAAAAGTCTCGCCTAGTCACTACATTTGTAAAAGATTCTTGAGTGTAAGAATCAACAATGTACTATGTGTGTATATAATACTAGCAACTGCTGGTATTGTTGCCAACTGAACTTTTGAGAACCTCGCCTTAAACTTTATACATTGAAACGCTCCGAGAGATAGTTTTATATTGTTGGTTTGCTACAGTTAGTATACTATAAATCTCAGAAGCTATAATTGTGATAAACGCTTATTAATAGGAAAACTACAAACATTTGTTTAGGAATGTTTATAGATTTCGAACATTACAAACCTTCCAACTACAAAAAATTAATTTCGGACGTTAATATTTATACGAGGACATTACGCATCTTCGTCTAAAAAAAACAACTCATTTGTGAAGAAGCTAGCTTCTTCCTGTCAAGTGAAGGGTATCTGTTTATCAACATAGAATTAATTCGCTCGTCGTGAACCGTTGATAAAATATTCAGTTCCAGACCAAATGTAAGATTCAGTACTGTTTGTAAAATTGTGATACTTTTGTAAACACATCATGTTTTATAATAACTGTTATTATAAATTATATTGTTGTTTGCATATTAAAATATATTTGCGTTAAGAAAGAAATTGTGTGTATCAATCTTGTCGGCAAATATCTTAAATTTGATACATATCGACATTCAATTAATTTCTAAGTGAAAATTTAATTTTTTTGGCTACTTAAAAACGTAATACGCAACATAATAAATTGAAAGCTTGTCCGAGATAAATTATAATGCGTAACAATCGTTTAGAGAATCGGTTTTTCAAACTATGATCCATAGTTATTTGGGACTCCACGAGGAAATTTTAAAATGTTAATATTTTTTTTCACCAAAACTTCAAAATTGAATCAGAACAGGCTGAACAAAAAAGTAAAATATATCTTTAATATAACACGTTTATCACGTATTGGGCTTTTAATATTTTATTCTACCTAACGCCAGACGCCTTTATTTAGCTTAGGAGAAGTTTTCGCGGTGAAAGTGTTAATACAATCTCAATTAACTTTATATATGTAAAAACGGCTGGTATTGGTTGAGAAATTTTTTATGTAGAGGAGCGAACAACGTGTCGACCTTCTTCGGTCATCGTCAGGCTCACAAAGAAAGAAAGAGGTAACTGACCGATAGCTGACCATATGTTTGATGAGGGTTGTGTAATTGAGTGTAAGACTATAGAGGGCGTGCTTAGATGCTTGATTATATTTATTAATGTAGGTATAAAGGTGTTCCTTTGTATTGGTTTTCTTTCTTTGTGAACCTGACAATGACCAAAAAAGGTCGAAACGTTCTTCGCTCCTCTACTTAAAAAAATTTCTCAACCAATACCAGCCGTTTTTACATATATATTTTTCTCTACAAATGGGTTTTCTCGTTACCACGGATTATTATTTCACTCACTTAACTTTAACAGTGACACCAATGGTTGCCAGTCAATATGGCACTATCTCAAGATTACGTGCATCATCGGATATGCAAGATACCCAAGTAATTTTTGTATGAAACATGGGTTAACCTTAAGTAGTGATGCCAACTTTCTTTTAAAAGCCAAATCTGAATTAGCGGCTAAATCTCGAAGGAAATGAAACATGACGTCATGGTTGAAACTTATCCAGATTTGAAACATAATGATGCAGTTAGATGCCGTATCAATTGTTTGAATTTTAAAGAATATTTATATGAAGTATAATTATATTTATGGTAATTATAATTGGTAATGGTTAGGTTAAGGCGTTTGACTTGTAATCTGAGGGTCGCGGGTTCGAATCCCCGTCACACCAAAAATGCTCGTCCTTTCAGCCGTGGGAACTTTATAACGTTACGATCAATACCACTGTTCATAGATTAAAGAGCAACTAAAGAATTGGCGGTAGGTGGTGATGATTAGCTTCCTCCCCTCTAGTCTTACACTGCTAAACTAGGGACTGCTGGCGCAGATAGCCCTCGAGTAGTTTTGCGCGATATTAAGAAAACTAAACCAATCGTTCGAGATTTAGATGCACGTCAGATTTGGCTTAATATTTTGTTATTTGGCTTAAAAATATATGTTAAAAAACAAAAAAAATTGTAAAAATAATCGGTCACCCTTTTCCTTTAGAATTATATATATTTTTTTATTTTAGGTCAACATGTCATTGTATGATGATAAAACTGAAATGCTTGATCGAGTATTCATTACGAAGCTTTTCTCTGTCCATAAAAATACTTTTGAAGTGTCAAAGATATAAGAATACGTTTTTAGACAAATGAATAATTAGTTGTCACCCTTACAATGGATAAGTGGCTGAATAGTAGTAATAAATCTGATACGAGTAAAAATCTAAGTAGGCCTAAACCTAATACGAATTAATTGGAATTGTCGTGTGCAAGCACTACAACGCAGGATGATGCAAGAAGTACTGAAACAAGAAAGAAAATAAAGTATGATGAAAGTTTTATGGAATATAGTTTTACATGGAGAGGTAATGAAGATGGATCTAGTGGGTTGTGTATTGAATGTGGAACAGTGTTGAATAACAGTAGTTTGCATCCAGCAAAGTTAAAACAGCATGTAGAAACCAAACACTCCCAATAAAATCTCCAACTTCCGAGTATTTCCATCAGGACAACAAAGGTGCTCTTATTGCTTCATATCGTGTTAGTTACCGTATTGCATAAACAGGTGAAGCTCATAAAACTGCAGAAAATTTGATAAAACCATGAGCAAAATATTTGGTATAGTGCACGATTGATGAGAAATTTCTTAAAAACATTAACTCTGTACCCCTTTCTGACAACTCGGTTTCTCGAAGAATCAAGGATATGTCAGCACATTGTTTAACGGAGTTAATAAGGTGAGTGAAAGCGAGTCCAACTTTTTCGCTTCAGATGGATGAAACAACACATGTCGCAGGTTATGCGATGTTGCTTGTGTTTGTTCGCTATATTCACGAAGCTAGTTTTGAAGAAGACATGCCAATTTGCAAACCTTTGCCTACTGAAACAAGAGGAGAAGAAATATTTAAACTGATCGATTTATTTATGGAAGAACATGAAATCCAATGACAACTTTGCTCAAGTATTTCCAATGATGGGGCTGCAGCTATGATTAGAAAATTTTCAGGCACAGTGGCATGCATAAAAAAGAAAAATCGGACATGGAGAGTATCCACTACTGTCTTCATCGTCATGCACTTGCAATGAAACGAATGCCAGAAAACTTGAAAGAGGTATGAGTAATGTCATAAAAATAGTTAATTTTATAAAATCAAGACCACTTAATGCGAGGATCTTCAGTTTACTTCGTGAGGATATGGGAATTTTGTATAAAAATTTGCTGCTTCATACTGAAGTTCGATGGCTTTCTCGGGGAAAAGTGCTTGCTCTGTTTTATTAACTGCGTGAGGAGATAGGTTTCTTCTTATCTGAATGTAATTTTTCACTTGCTCACAAATTAAGGAACAAATGCTGAATACAAAATGTAGTTTACCTTTCGGACGTATTTGCCTATCTAAATGAAGTGAATGCTACAATGCAGGGTACCAGGGTAACATGCTTCAAAACTCAGAGTAAAATGAAAGCGCTTCAACTTAAGCTAAAACTTTGGGGTGAATTTATACTTATGGAAGAACTTGTTTGTTTCGAAAATCTCAGTGATTTTTTTACTTATGAATGAAATTTTCTTAAGTGAAGATGCAAACGTTTCAGTCTTGCAGCACATATCTGATTTGTGTACAACTACTGGGGAGTACTTCCCTCCTGCTTTAGAAAAATATACTGTGGATTCAAAATCTGTTTGTTGACTCTGCAAATACCAACGATTTGCTTTTGAAATAGAAAGAACAGCTTATAGAAATTTCAACTGATTGCACCCTAAAAACAAATTTTCAGCAGAAAGAAATTACACAATTTTGATTCAAATCACCATGGAATATCCTGAAATAAGTAACAGGGCTTTGATAATTTAGATACGTTTTCCAACAACATATCTTTTTGAGCAAACATTTTCACTGTATACAGCTACAAAGACCAAATTTAGAAACAGGCTAAATATTGAATATGATTTGCGCTTACAGGTAACAACCGTAACTCTAAGTATTGAAGTAATTTGTGAAGCAAAACAAGCCCATCCGAGCCTCTAATAATAAATAAGTACACTGTACTTTTACTGATATAAATTTTATATGCAGAAAGGTTTGAACAAGTAAGTTGAAGTAAAAATATTCTTTAAATATTGATATTTTTAATAAATTTGTGCTAGTGACCGATTGTTTCTATTTTAGTGTATTTTATTTATTAACGTTCCGAAATGTTTTTTTTTCTTTCTGATGTGAAGCTCCGCTGGTGTAAGAAGTTTGGGAATTCCTGGTTTAGATCATTAATATGTTTATTGTATTCGAGCCAGCATGATGAGTCCTAATATTGGGCAAAACGGCTCGTTTGTATTGAAAACAGTAGATCTAGTATGTTCGACGTTATAACATGTTCTGCTTGCCTTTATATATATGGTTTTTTTTATTACTGTGCCAGTTTAATTAAGGTTTTTATTTAGATGGCAATTGATTGGCATCTTGTATTATTTGTGACGTAAGAGCGACTTTGTATTTTACAATAAGTATCTCAGATTATAAAGTAAGTTAAAATACACCCAAGTGATCTAACCGAGATCAAGAGTTGTGAGTTTGGAAAAAACTTTACATTATAAGTGAATAAAACTTATAATTATTTATGTTGTTTTTAACTAATCTTACACGTTTTATTCTCTAGCCTTTACTCATACTATTCATACTCCAGTTTAAATGTTCCTGGTATTTAAAGTTATATAGTAATATAAAATGTACATCCAACATGTTATAGTCTTCAATCACAATGACTTTAAAATATTTTGAAGTTAATTTTTTGTCGTGTGCATGTTGTTACAGACTCTAAAGATTTCTAATTTATTTCTGAAATATTAAACCAGCCAGTGAATATACTTTTTGGTCTTAAAAAAAGATAAAGCAGAAAAAAACTGACCCTAATGAACACTGAAAATATGACTGGTTTATCTTCAGTGTGGCTAAACCATGAAGTAGAGATTCATATTAAATAATTTATATGAACTGTGAATAATTAATATTGAATGATATGCGTATACTTTTTATGGTAAGATAAGCTTAAGCTCTCGAGCCTACCTCGGAGGCACGTGAGAGCTAATTTGTTTTCGGTTAATTACTAGTACAAAAAGGCAAAGGAAAATTAGTAAACATGTTAAAATACTTCGGTAATGTAAATTATTTACTGTTTTGGCTTTAGAAATGCTTTTAATGCAAAGCTCATTTTGCAATATTCATCTAGTTCCTAGGTTTTGCCCTGTTTCATTTATTAAGACTTTATTTGTAACACGTTTTACTTTATATTTAACTTAAGTGTAACTGTACTTAAGTCACGTTAAATCACATTTACAGTCCTCAATGGTTCAGTGGAGAATTTTAGGATTTTTAAAGCTGAAGTTATGGGGATTAGATCTCCACGATGGATTCAGCATGTATTGTCTGTTATGCAAATTTATAAAATACACAAAGGGATATGCGTGCTCTACACTCCACGGTTATCGAAACCCGACTGCGAGCAGCATACGCCTGCAGACAACCACTGTGCATGTGTGGGGTGCATGTACGGCTTTATAAATAACAATAAAATGTAAGCTCTCCTCTGGAGAAACAGTATACACACTCTGTACTCCGAGTACACATTTTCTCAAGTTCTTCATACATAAACACAGTGTATATGGTTAAAATCTTCTTAACTCTGAATAACCCAATGTTATACCTTTATTCTGGCCAGTATTTACGACCGATTCTTATATTTTACTGGTATGTATATGAGCATATCTTATATGCATCATATATTTTCATATATGCACATGAACATATCTTATATCTGTATCATATATTTTCATATATGTATATGAACATATTTGATTAATACAAATTAAGACTAATTTCAATTTACAAAACACCAAGTCTCTGGATGGAACTCATTTGTTTTATCACTGCTGAAGATGTGCTATACTCGAAATATTACTCAATACAGATTGATTTCCGGACGTTTTTTTTTTCCCCCTAATAGTTATTATAAAATACCATGACTTTTTAAGAGGAAATTGTTTCTTTTCTTTTGTGCTCTTTACTGGCTCAGCGGTATGTCTGCGGGCTTACAACGCTAAAAACTGGGTTTCGATACCCGTGGTGGGCAGAGCACAGATAGCCCATTGTGTAGCTTTGTGCTTAATTCAAAACAACAACTTATTGTGAATCGAAAAGTTGAAGTTTGGAGCATATTATCCTGAACTAACCGCGGTTAGTGATAAATAAAGATACTATTTACTTCAGTAATGTAACTGTTGTTAGACAACTTTTCTTTTGTTATTTAACAAACAGTCAAGTGATAATTATGAAGACTTTGAAATCAGTTTGTGAAGTATTCTGTTTTCATTTCATGATACACGCACAAACACACATACGTAAACGAATATTTCGCTTCAAGTTCTAATAAGAAACTGTATTAGCACGCTTATATTTTACGAACAGATTGTCACAACTTCAAACTGATGTTCTACGTCTTTTCCCGCCATCTCTGGTTGAGATTTGTAAACAATAGAAGTTGGTAGAACAAAGATTTCTGTTCTTCCCTGAAATCTACATAGCAACGTATGACAAAACCACGGGTCAGTTTTATAAAACGTAGGGTCCAAATGGGAATTAAATCGTATAATTTTCTCTTGATATTGACTACATTTAGATAATCAACCTTTGATCTGTAATTGTTCGAAATGAATCGATTGTTGGTAGAGCTTTTCTCAGAAACAAAAAGTTGAAATATCGACGTATGATCGAATTTTTATTAGTTTTAACATTCCGAATTTCCTTCAGAATAATGTAACAATTATCTTTAGAAGTGGTGATAATGTTTATTTATCGTAAATTTGGTTTTTGTTTAACTTGCAACTGATATTACTTGATTTAAATATATTTTAGGTTTACTTGGAACCAATAGTGATAAATCATAAGTTTGTTTGTTTTTTGCACAAAGCTACTCGAGGGCTATCTGTGCTAGCCGTCCCTAATTTAGCAGTGTAAGACTAGAGGGAAGGCAGCTAGTCATCACCACCCACCGCCAACTCTTGGGCTACTCTTTTACAATCGAATAGGGGGATTGACCGTCACATTATAACGCCCCCACGGCTGGGAGGGCGAGCATGTTTGGCGCGACGCGGATGCGAACCCGCGACCCTCAGATTACGAGTCGCACGCCTTAACTCGCTTGGCCATGCCGGGCCTAAATACATAAGTACAAATTATGTTATTTCTGGCTTTTAAATAAGCTGGTACCATATTCCAAAGGATTCAAACATCCTTTACAGTCTACTATCCAACCATTTAACATGTATAAAATATATGTCATGAAATTAATATTCATATCAGTATATCAGTGCAATTTACATAACGAACCATTATCAGTATCAAATGTTAAAGCTCTTAAAAGGGTTACGTATTGTCCGTAATTCTATTAACTACGTTGATTTCTATGGGTAATCTTGCGTCGTCATAAATATCATAAGCACAGTGCTTTAGCGATAAAATATAAATAGAAGGAAGAAGGATTTGCGGGAAAAAACATTCTTCAAAATTAAGGTTAAAATTTTGTTTAAATTTATCTGTAGATTATAAAATATAGTTTTAGTTACACATGAACAGTTTTATGACTGAGTGCAGAAATTATAAGTATTTGTGTGTGTTTTTCTAATAGCAAAACCACATCGGGTTATCTGCTGAGTCCAGTGAAGGGAATCGAACTCCTGATTTTAGCGTTGTAAATCCGTAGACTTACCGAGGGATATAAGTACTTGTTTCTATAGTTATGAGCCAAAATCAAACTTAGGATTCGTTTAGAACAAAATTTATGTTGCATAAGTGTAGCATGTCGGAAATATCAAAATAGTAAGTTTTAATGAAAACTAATCAGGGTCATACTTTAAATTATAGTTAGAATCATGGTTTATTAAATTAAGATATAAAATTAAGTAATTTTATCACTTCCACTGTCTTATCATTTATTTCTATATTTCTTTTTAAAGTGAAAATTATTTTTGGGTTTATTTGAGCAAAGACCACATTCACAGAGACCTTATTACAACTGATTATTAATTAATTATGTTATAATTGTGAGGTAATTGCTAGGAACGCTGTATTTCATGATGTCAAATGTATACTTTATCACATTAACTATTTCCCAGCTTCAGTCTGTAACAAATATCTAACAACAGTTACATTACTGAAGTAAACAATATCTTTATTTATCACTAACCGCGGTTAGTTCAGGATAATATGCTTCAAACTTCAAATTTTCGATTCACAATAAGTTGTTGTTGTTGTTGTTTTGAATTAAGCACAAACCTACACAATGGGCTATCTGTGCTCTGCCCACCACGGGTATCGAAACCCAGTTTTTAGCGTTGTAAGCCCGCAGACATACCGCTGAGCCTCTGGGGGGCTTCACAATAAGAAGTCTCCCAGTGGGATAGCGGTTAGTCTACGGACTTAGGCCACTAAAATGTGGAGTTTAATTCTTCGGGGTGGACATAGCAGATAGCTCTATGTGGCCTCACTGTCAAATAAATACAATAAGTTTGATTTGGGCCCGGCATGGCCAAGCGTGTTAGGGCGTGCGACTCGTAATCTGAGGATCGCGAGTTCACATCCCGTCGCGCCAAACATGCTCGCCCTCCCAGCCGTGGGGGCATTATAATGTGACGGTCAATCCCACTATTCGTTGGTAAAAGAGTAGCCCAAGAGTTGGCGATTGGTGGTGATGACTAGCTGCCTTCCCTCTAGTCTTACACTGCTAAATTAGGGACGGCTAGCACAGATAGCCCTCGAGTAGCTTTGTGCGAAATTCGAAAACAAACAAACAAACAAAGTTTGATTTGGTTTGTTTTTAATTTCGCGCAAAGATATACGAAGGCTATTTGCGCTAGCCGTCTCTAATTTAGCTGTGTAAGACTAGAGAGAAGGCAGCTAGTCATCACCACCCACCGTCAAGTTTTTGGCTACCTTTTTTACTAACGAATAGTGGAATTGAAAATCACGTTATAACGCCCCTACGGCTAAAAGGGAGAACATATTTGGTGTGACGGGGATTTGAACCCTCTACCATGAGATTATGAGTCGAGCGCCCTAACCACGCGGCCATACCGGGCCTTTTTTGATATCATTGCTCTGTTCGTTTATCTGCTAAGGTGCAGGATTCCCATATCTATTGATATGATAAGTGGAAGTCTTTTGACTCTTCTGTTGAAAGCATGATCTTGGTAGTCTTTTCAATGTTTCGGTTGTGGAATTCTGTGGGGAGACAACTTTAATTTCTGGGTGGAATTCAACTAAGATGAAACTTGCGCTATTCTTGAGAGGAGACTATATTCGACGTGGATGTGTCCACGCAATAAGTTGAAATGTATGATATTGATAATCTTCTGAGAATGGTTGAGAGGGGTTAGTCTGCAGAACTGAGGGATTATATTAGAATCATAACACCTCTTGAAGAGTCAAACTTCTGCTCAGCTTTGTCTTTTCTATGTGAAGCTGAGTTTTTGAAAATTGTTCCAAATAATTTTCGCTATTAAAACTGAATGTTTCATACAAGTTTTACTTATGGGTAATATTGAAGAACATAACATAGAACTCGTAGTTTCTAAGAACGTTCTGGGTCTTCCGAAGATAAGGTTGAATGTTTCACACAGGTTTTACTTGTGGATAACGTTAAAAAACAAAATACAAATCTAGTAGTTTCTAAAAATGTCCTCGGTGTTCCAAAGAGATATTTTGAAGTAATCAAAGAAACTACTCTTTCAGTTTAATGGAAAAAATTGGTTATTATAGGATAAACAGAATATTATTTATATGTTTAACAAAAAAAGAAACTACCGATTTATTAATACACCCAAATAACTTACACCAAGATCTGAAAAGCAATCTTTTCAATCACATGAAGGCTTTTTTTTTTTTTTTTTTTTACGGCTGTAGGATTGATCTCTCGAATTTTGTTTACCGTTATAGTTGAACTTTTATGTTTCGAGTAGATCATTACTATGTTTATATTTGACATTAAATGTTCGGTAAGCTGGCACGTATTATCATACAGTCTTAGTTAGTCTTGTTTGGTTAGCTGGCACGTATTATCATACAGTCTTAGTTAGTCTTGTTTGGTTAGCTGGCACATGTATTATCATACAGTTTTTGTCAGTCTTGTTTGGTAAGTTTGTACACGTGTCATCATACAGCCTTAGTTAGTCTTGTTTGGTAAGTCGGTACAGTGTCATCATACAGCCTTAGTTAGTCTTGTTTGGTAAGTCGGTATACGTGTCATCATACAGCCTTAGTTAGTCTTGATGATTCTGATCATTTATTGTTATAATTTCCTGACAGGCTCGTGACTGACTACGCACTTGTATGGTAATTTATGTAATACATCTGTTCATGCCTCTACATTTCCTTTTCCTAATCTCCCCAACAGCTAACATCTTCATACACATATAAGTTGGCTGAGCCACTCTGTGTGATTTAGGCTTCTGTGTTCTATTATTGATGGTAATAATAATTGGTAAAATTATATGTCAATGGAACGCAGGTGACCGTTGTTTTTAAAGTTTCTTATTGTCCTTATAAACAAGTAAATCTAAGTCGCTCGTCTTACTTGGAAAGGTAAACAGTATTTTTACCCCTTTTCCTTCTTTAACGGTTGGTAGTAGTCGTGTATTTATTACTTAGAAAATTTTCATTTGTGTTTTGTTACTTATAAGAAAAAATCTAGCTCTGAAAATGTTACTTTAGCTAGCTTCGCAAAATTTGGTAAAAGAAAATAAAAGCAAGATTTTTCTCTCAGTTCTCTTTTGAAAATTAGATGTAAGCATTTCGTTATTTTAATTTAAGTCTAATATAATTAAGTTTCTGCTAATGTTTATATGTATAAAGTTTAACCTACTTATTGAAATGTAGCCAAAATATTTCATTTTCCTCCACGTGAAAAGTATATAATATAAAAATGTAAGATATAAAATACACTTAAATTAACACACAATAATTTCTTTATTAAAATCGAACCTTCTAGCGGCATGTCTGCAAGGTTACAAACCCAAAAACCTGGTTTCGATACCTGTGATTGGCTGAATACAGATAACTCATTGTGTAGTTTATTCGCTTTGCTGTTGTTGTTTTAAATTAACCACAAAGCTACACAATGGGCTATCTGTGCTCTGCCCACCACGGGTATTAAAACCCGGTTTTTAGCGTTGTAAGACCGCAGACATACCGCTGAGCCACTGGGGGGCTATTCGCTTTGCCAGAAACTGTTAAAATCAAACGTGGTTTGGTTTGTTTGTAGTTAAACACAAAACTGCACAATGGGCTATCTGTATTCTGACAACCATGTGTATCGAAACCCGGTTTCTAGCGTTGTAAGTGCACAAACATGTCGTTGTGCTTCTAGGGGTTCAATCGAACCTCGAATCAATAGTAAACTAACTATCAGTAAGTAACGTTTTATTATTTGAAAGAAAAAATAATAATTTAACTTAAAAATACAACAACATTATTTTTTCTGTTTGAGAATGTTAGAACTTTAATATAGATATCTTCCTGCACAATTAAGTTAGAAATAACTTGCGGTTTTGTGTGGACAACATGGACGAGGTGAGTCAGTGACTTCAGTCCTTAGCTTGTCTTTATTAGTTAAAACTTTTTAATGCACTCATTTAGTAAAATATTTTAAGGATGGTAGCAAAAAAGACTGTAGAAATCAGAAAATTTAAACGTAGAACAACAATTACAAAGTTTTATGTAATTTGTTGGTTAACGTTAAAAAATATTAAATGAAAAGCTCAGGCCTTTATCGTGCACGATAATAACTGTTATAACTTAGTGTTGTTGTGTATCACACAGTATTCACCTGTATCATAATTAAAGACACTTAGTGTTGTTGTGTATTACATTGTATTCACCTGTATCATAATTAAGGACACTTAGTGTTGTTGTGTATTACACAGTATTCACCTGTATCATAATTAAGGACACTTAGTGTTGTTGTGTATTACACAGTATTCACCTGTATCATTATTAAGGACACTTAGTGTTGTTGTGTATCACACAGTATTCACCTGTATCATTATTAAGGACACTTAGTGTTGTTGTGTATTACATTGTATTCACCTGTATCATTATTAAGGACACTTAGTGTTGTTGTGTATTACATTGTATTCACCTGTATCATTATTAAGGATACTTAGTGTTGTTGTGTATCACACAGTATTCACCTGTATCATAATTAAGGAGAGTTAGTACGCAGGGTAGGAGGAGTTAACACAACATCGCGGTTCGGACCTTGGATCTCCTGACATTTACAGTCAAATAATCTACTGTGAACATCTACAAAGTACTATCAAAGCAGGTTACTGGAGTTAATGTAACATTTCCTTTTTCTCTCACCATCGATATTTTCATTATTGCTAAATGCAAGAACACTACTGTTTTAAACTTACCTTTAAGTTGCTTTATTTTTTCAACGTACATACACAGTACGAACCAGCCAATCAAGCCTGACCTTTCTATAAAGAATGGAAAATTATTCTTTCTTCATTAACTGTTTGCACAACAGAAATTGCAAACATTACCCGAAAAAAAAAACAAACTAAGGTCAAACTGGATTTGAACTCGCGACATTATTTATCGATAAGAACTTACTGCGCATGAATTTCAAGGCCCATCATTTTCACTTCAAGAACAAATGTCGACCACTCTATTTGAGATGTGCGAATAACCTGTAAACCTTGAGCTATACTTTCGTCATTTTCTGTTAGAAGTGTAGATTTGAAAAGTAATTTGAGTTTATAAATTTTGAGCGCTGAACTTAGTCGTATTTGGTTTTAATTTTTTAATAAGTAAAAACTGAAACACTGAATGAGACTCAAACCCCGACTGTGCCTACAACGCAAGTGCTGAATTATAATATGCGTGTGACAACTAAGTCATTAACAAGAAACGATTAATGTTAAATTCTGCAGTTTAGATCGCTATAACTGCATTTCTATTGTATTACTGGAGTAGTATTTCCACCCACCGGTAGTACAGCGGTAAGTTTACGGATTTACAATGATAAAATCAGCGGTTCGATTCCACTTAGTGGGCTCAGCCGATGGCCCCATTTGGCTGTGCTATAAAAACACATGTTAATATTTCTGGTTCCCAAACACATCCAAGTAATTACAGCGTGAAACAAATATTTTGAATTTGTGAACAAGCTAAGTAATTGTGGAATGAATCAGATCTTTTGAATGTGTGAACAAAATAACTGCAATTACAGAATGAAACAGATATTTTGAATGTGTAAATAAACTAATATGTTTTTTTCTCTAACAGTTGTAAATGTAACATTCAATTTTCTCCCTATAGGACACGTGGGACTACATTTTTTGTGTTGGATATAAATATCACTTCACTTTAGTCTTCGTTCAGTCCAGATGTCGAATTCCAGTAATGCATAACAGGTCGTCATGAGAGTGGTTTTTACAGTTGGCAAAATATAGATAAATAACCTTTTTTTGCACAGATTTTTTGCTTTTTTAAAAAGTTAGTAACGGGCTATTTGAGAGAGATTGAATTACAAAAGAAACACCTGCAATGAAAAGTTTGTTTTGTTTGTTTTCTGACACTGAATAACTATAATAGACTACTATCTTATTAGTTACAGTATAAACAGAATTATAAATAGAAATGTGGCCCTCCATCATTGGCACATCGGTAAAACCGCGGTCTTATAACGTTGAATTTCGGATTCTGATATCAATGATGGGCACGACACAGATAGCCCGTTATGTAGATTTGTGTTAAACTGCGAAGGAGCAAAACAGGAATGTTCTCTGATATACCTTGTTTAGAATAAACTGTTTTATTTTGATATCAACGAAATTTGTTCTAGTGCAACACAACTTTAAAAATATTGCAGAAACGTTTTTGTAATGCGATCATATTTTAAAAATATATTATGAGTAAAATTTTAAAATTCGTATGTTCTGATATAGAAACTAAAGAAAGCGACCAGTTTGGACGATTGGCTAACATGGCGGAACAGAGATCCCTTGAGAATAACGCCAAACTTCCCATGTTGGAAGGCACCAGTGAGATTCGATTGACCGAACCAGTTCAATCCTGTGGAAGAAAAGTAATACTTTTAAGAAATGTTCGAACATGATAAAGAAAAATATTAATTTAACTTTTTGATTAATCAAAACTTAGATAATCACTTGATATATAAAAAACGACTGGAAATGATTCAAATCATATCCTTTTGATAAATATCCGTTTACGGCTTTCCATTGAATAGAGGGATGTAATTGAACTTGTGTATTTTATTGTGATGTAATATCATCCATGTTATGGAGTGTTAGAATAAACTACACGAATATGAACGTTATACGCCATAAAATTAAAACTGAATCCTTTAGATATCGTATAAATAGATATTTACATAATTTTAATATAAGTTTATATAGGTGCAAGAATGTTGTTTATTTTAATTATTGTTAGTCTGTTCTAGTTATTCTTTGTACATTATAATACAATGATATTTACGTGTGTCTGTTAATATTTAATAATAACAAAAATAGATCGTGAACTTAGTGGTACAGCGAACTTGCAACACTAAAAACCGGCTTTCGATTCCCGTGGTGGGCAGAGCGCAGATAGCCCATTGTTTAGATAGATGAATAAAAAAGATAAACACAAACGAACATAAGATAGTAACGGAAATGTTTAAGACAAATGTGTTTTATTTTGTATGTTCGTTACTTTTTATCTTAAAACTTTCAATCTAATTTTCTCTTGTGATATAAGTGATTTTCTCATATACTTCCTGATCCGTCAGCAACTTGATGTACCCTTGAACATCCCGATTTGGAACGGATTCAAGACGCACAAAAATCATACCACATATTTATAGAATGGCAATCCAGATTATAATCAACGTCGAATTCTGCCAGGCAGAATGATATCTCATTTGCTGAAGTAGAGAGTTTTGTACGGTAATATCACGCTTGGATAATGATATAGATTTTAAACTACTTCAAAAAATTATATTATTATAACAGATGTTTCTGCACAAAATAAAGAGTTCATTGAAGCTAAAATACGACTTATGGGACAAAATTAATATCATATTTTATGGTCCGGGTATTTGAAACTATTTCTTCTGTAACTCTATTAAGACTCACAAGTAATAGCAGAGTTTAAGTAATAGCAAGTTTACGAACTTACAATGCTGAAAACCGATGTTCGATTTTCTGCGGTGGATACAGTAGATATCTTAATACATTTGTTTGTAATTAAGCGAAAATCTACACAATGGACGGTCTGTGCTCTGTCGGTCCGACATGACGAGGTTGTTAAGGCACTCGACTCGTATTTCGAGGGTAGCGGGTTCGAATTCCCGTCACACCAAACAAGCTCGCCCTTTCAGCCGTGAAGCGTTATAATGTGACGGTCAATTCCACTATTCGTTGGCGGTGGGTGGCGATGACTAGCTGCCTTCCCTCTAGTCTTACACTGCTAAATTAGGAACGCCTAGCGCAGTTATCTCTTGAGTAGCTGTGTGCGAAATTCAAACCAAACCTGTGCTCTGTCCACCACAGGTATCCAAACCGTATTCTAGACTTTTGTCACTGTTCCAAAACAAACAAACAGTACGTGGCGGATAACTTGGTTCACGTTATTAACAAAGTTACATTTCTAAGTCTGTGAGTATCAATATATATATATATGAACATTTTCCAGGTTGCGAGATCACTTTCCTAAATTTATAAACAGCAAAATTAATAAAAAAAATAAAATTTAGAGTTTCCTTCTATTCAAATAATCTTCATCATCGTAAAATGTGATATTTTTTATGCAAAAAAAGAACACAGTAATGTTTAGGTGTAGCCGGTAATGAGCTTGTTATCTGGGGTGCGAAAAATTATTACACTGAACTCGCTACGCAATTCCTCCTGTAGGTACGTTATAAAATTGACAGAGAATCCCATCATTCGGTCAGAAAACAGTTGTAAAAGCTCTTGTAGCGGATAATTCTTTTCTTCTGGGCTGTTTCTGTCGTAGGTACATATCACACAAACTTTAGATAGTGAGTGATATTGATAAGGTACATATACTACACAAACTTTAGATAGTGAGTGATATTGATAAGTGTGACACAAAGCGTCAATGGAACATACTACACAAACTTTAGATAGTGAGTAACACTGGTATAACACAAGGCGTCAGTTTTACATAGAACACAAACTTTAGACAGTGAGTAACACTGGTATAATACAAGGCGTCAGTTTTACATAGAACACAAACTTTATACAGTGAGTGGCATTTGTTAATTGCGACACAAGGCGTCGGTGGCACATACTACACAAATTTTAGCGAGTAACACCGGTAAGTGTGACACAAGACATCGGGCACATAGCACACAAACATCAGATAGTGAGAGGCATTGGTAAGTGTGATACATATCACATAAACTTTAGACCAGGAATGGGCAACCACATGGCCACTAGCCACATGTGGCCAGTGGATAGCACAATTGTGGCCAGCTTGAGATTAGGAATCAATTTTCTCCATCATTCATTTTCTTATCGCAAATTTGGTAATCAGCAACTGCACTACCTCACATCATCGCTAATGTCGCGCGCTTCATCACTGCTACAGGTCCCGCCCATTTTGTAACGTCATTTTGATTTAGAAGTTTTTTTTATCGACTGTGCGTTGTTTTGAATGCGTTTTTGATCGTGCAACATTGAAGTGTTTAAATATATTATGTTTTTAATCCCATAATATGGATAAGTGAATAATTCGAAAACAAAAGAATCCACATGATGGTGAACATTCAGAAAATAAAGACAATTTAATTGATTCTGGCATTACTGCTGAAAACAGAATGGTGCGCAAGGAGAAAAACGTGAAATGAGAATTTAATGAAAGTTGGGAGTTGAAATTTGCAGTGATTGAAGTAAATAATAAGCCAGTGTGTCTTTTGTGTAACAAAGTTTTTAGAAATAATAAAGTATACAACCTTAAGCAATACTTGAACAATTTTAACAACGAATTTGGTGTAAAATATCCAGTTGATAGCAAAAATTGTATGAATGAAATTAGCTGTCTGAAAGCACAACTTCATGAACAGAAAGGGAGGCCTACAAATGTTGTTATCATTGATAGAACTAGTTACATTAGCTAGCTATAAAGTAGCTTGGATTCTAGCTAAAAAAAAAAAGAAATCATTTTCTTATGCTGTACAAGTAAAATAAATATTGATTGTCGTCATTGAAACTCTGTTTGAGAATTATGATTCAAAAATAAAAGGTGATATTCTTCAAAAGGTAAATAATATGCAATTAAGTCAAAGAACAATTGTTTGCAGATTGCTAGAGTTAGTGAAAGACATAGAAAATCAGTTGCTTGAACAACTAAAAGACTGTTTGTACTTTTTATTAGCACTAGATGAGTTAACAGATGTTAGCACAGTTGATATTTTGGGTTCAATATGTAAATTCAGATCTTCAGGTGAGGGAAGAAATGCTTGGCCTTTGTGGATAATGAGATCGAACATGTGGAAAAACATTTTTTAAAAAAAATTCTTGAAATGTCAAAAAATTTTAATCTGGATTTAAAACAAAACTGGTTTCTGTCACAACAGACGGTGCTCTCGCTATGACTAAGGTGAAATTAGGTTTTGTTTCTCTTTTGAAGCAGCATTTATTTGAAAATAATGTGAAGTCCACGCTGCCATATTTCCATTGCATTTTGCATCAGGAAAATTTATGTGCTCAAATGTCTAAAAGTGATTAATTGAAAAATTTGATGGACATTGTTGTAAAAATTGTGAATTATATTAGAAGTGGAAGCTCTCTTATGCATTGACAGTTTCTTGAGACTTTGAAGAAAATCAGTGACTGTACTTCTGATGATCTTACTGATTTTGCAAATATAAAATGGTTAAATAGAAGAAAAATCTTGGAACGATTTACTTCTTTATTTCCTCAAATAAAAGGGTATCTTGTTGTAAAAGGTAAGTTTGAAAATTTTCTTGAAATTGAAACTTTGTCATGACAGTGTGATTTGCACTTTCTGTGCGACATGATGACTCACTTAAATAATTTGAATATGAAGCTTCAGGAAAGAGGTAAAATAATAAGCGAGCAATCACAGTCTGTTCATGAATTTCAATTAAAGCAGAACAATTACAAAAGAATTATTTGATACATTTTGCAAAGTTGAATAGTTTTCTAGAAAATAATGACAATGATTTCTCCGATGCTGAAGATGATCTCTATGTAAATAGGATCCAAAATCTGTCTTAGAAATTTGAATGACGCTTCTCCGAATTTAAAAATTTGAAATTAATATTTGAACTTTTGCATGATCAATTTCAATTTGACTTAGGAAATTTCAGTAAGGAAATTACATCTTTTTTATCTTTGGAAAAGTGAATTTGAAGAGGAGACAATTACCCTGCAAAGTGTTTGTTTGTTTGTTTGTTTGTTTGTTTTAAATTTCGCACAAAGCTACTCGAGGGCTATCTGTGCTAGCCGTCCATAATTTAGCAGTGTAAGATTAGAGGGAAGGCAGCTAGTCATCACCACCCACCGCCAACTCTTGAGCTTCTCTTTTACCAACGAATAGTGGGATTGACCGTCACATTATAATGCCCCCACGGCTGAAAGGGCGAGTATGTTTGGCGCGATGGGGATGCGAACCCTGGACCCTCAGATTACGAGTCGCACGCCTTAACATGCTTGGCCATGCCGGGCCCCCTGCACAGTGTAGAACACATAAAATGTAAACAAAAATGTTCTATCAGAGAGATGTGGTTCACTATTCTAATAACTGAAAGTCTTCCAAATTTAAAGACAGCAATTTCAAAATTATTTTCCATGTTTGGATCCACATGGGTGTGGGTTAGTTTGGTTTGTTTTGAATTTCCGTCCCTAATTTAGCAGTGTAACACTAGAGGGAAGGCAGCCAGTCATCACCACCCATCGCCAACTTTTGGGCTACTCTTTTACAAACGAATAGTGGGATTGACTGTCACATATTATAACGCTCTCACGGCTGAAAGGGCGAGCATGTTTGGTGTGTCGGAGATTCGAACCCGAGACCACCAGATTACAACTCGGGTGCCTTAACCACCTGGCCGTGTTGGGTTGCATGGGTATATGAGTCAACATTTTCTACGCTAGATTTTCTTAAGTCTAGGTATAGATATCGTCTTACTGACATAAATTTAAAGGCAGATCTAAGATGCTCATTGAGCATAGATGTTAATCCAAATTTCACGAAACTTGTTGATGATAACCCCATCTATTTTCACATTGAAGGTTAGTTAAAATGAAATTATTTTGATTAAACTAACATCTTTCAATTTTTTTTAATAGTGTGACCAACGTTGTTTTCATTAGCCACAGTTTTGGCCACAATAAAAATTATGTTGCTCACTCCTCCTTTAGACAATGAGCGACACTGGTATGTGTGACATGGTGTGAATCACGTTTCATCTGCTTTGATATTTAACGGTAGAAAATAGACAAAATAACATAGTCCCACTCGTTCCATCTACAGTACTGCATTTTAATCCCGATGAACAAAGATATTTCCACGATGGTAATACACCAATTCAACATGCTCAATCATTGTTTGTGAGTGACACATACTCCTCAAATAATGGACTAAAATCAATAAGACATCTACTGCAGGCTTGTGAAATTCACGTTATGAAGAATTTAAGTGTTATATTCGTGACAGATAGTTTAACTCTGTTAGGTCCAGTAACAAAGTCAGTCAATGGGTGATTCTTAGATGGTGATCTAATAACACGGCCAGTCAGTGGATGTTCTATTGCCGTGTAATATACATTATCTTTCTATTTTTTGTAGTTTATAACATGGACCAAGAAGAACCTGCTTTTGGTTTTAACCGTGCTTGGAGTGTTATTTGGTATTCTAATTGGTTTCTTGGCGAGATTTGCAGAATATGGAGAAGAAGTCGTCATGTTGGTTTCTTTTCCTGGTGATATATTGATGAGGATGTTAAAGATGTTAATTTTACCATTGATCATCTCATCCATGATATCAGGTAGGTACACATTTAATATGTATACAGTAAGAGTTAAATTAAAATAGCATTTGGGTATTTCTTGTTTCTCATATTATGAAAAGATTTAAAGTTGCAAGTTGTTATTAGGGTGAAATCTTCATTAATGATACTTATTAAATTAGTAGCATAATGCAAGCGGAAGTGCTAGTCATTTCATGTGTCCACACAGCTTGCGATGTTTCTAAGATGCACCGATTACCTTAAACAAAAAATAATAGAAAGTATTTTTCTATTTTGTTCAGCCTTTCTTAAACTGAGTTAAATTCAAAATTTAGATTTATTTCTGAAATAAGAAGAAAATAGTATTAGTTTTCTCATTATATAAGACACGGGACAAACAAATAAAACTTATGAAACGAATGACGTACTTCGAAGTAAAAGACAACACACATCTATCACTTTCTCTCTAGTTCTGGAGAGAGATAGACAGATCTTTGCCAAGATAAATTTTGGATCACACTGAAAGAATTAAATACTGAATTGAAAACAAGAACTAGTATTTCTCAGAGTGAAGCTACTATCCAGATAACTGCTGTTCGTTCCACAAGTAAATATAGGAAGGACTTAGTCTTCAGCTGCTGTTAAGTCAATATTATTTAATTATATTTTTGTACAGCTCTGCATATTATTGAACTATATTGTTGTACAGTACCATATATTATTGAAAGATACTGTTGTACAGTACTACATGTTTTTTCAACTATATTGTTGTACAGCACTACATATTATTGAACTATATTGTTGTACAGGACTAGATGTTACTGAACTATATTGTTGTACAGTATTACATGCTTTTGAACAATATTGTTGTACAGTACTACAGGGTGTTCGGAAAGTCATTGCGCACTTATTTATTAACAGACAAAACTGCACAGTGACTTTCTGAACACCCTATACATATTATTGAACAATACTGTTGTACAGTACCACATATTGCTGATATATATTGTTCTACAGTATTATATGGTATTGAACTATATTTCTGTACAGTACTATATATTATTGAACTATATTGATGTACAGTATTACATAATATTCAAATATATTCTTGTACAGTATTACATGTTATTGAACAATATGTTCTACAATAATACATATTATTGAACAATATTGTTGTACAATACTACATATTATTGAACTATATTGTTGTACAGGACTACCTGTTATTGAACTACATTGTTGTACAGCACCGCATGTTATTTAACTATATTGTTGTACAGCACCGCATGTTATTTAACTATATTGTTGTATCGTACTACATGCTATGGTACTATATTGTTGTAGAGTAATACATATTATTGAACTATATTGTTGTACAATACAATATGCTATTTAACTATAGTTTTGTAGAGCATACATCTTATTCAACTATATTGTTGTATAGTACTACATGTAATTAGAATATAATGTTTTACAGAATTTCATGTTATTGAATTATATTGTTCTTCAGTTCAAGATGTATTTGCAATATAATGTTGTTCAGTACTACATGTTATTGGCCTATATTGTGGAACAGCAGTACATGTTATAAAACTATATTGTTGTAGACCACTGCATGTTATTAAACTATATTGTTGTACAGCACTACATGTTACTGAACTATAATTTTGTACACGACTACATGTTATTGAATTATATTGTTGTAACGTACTACATATTATTGAACTATATAATTTTACAGTATTACATGTTATAAAACTATATTAATGTACACTACTGCATAATATTGATGTATATTGTTCTACAGTACTAAGTTATTAATCTATATTGTTGTTTAGTACTAGATGCTATTCAATTACATATTCGTACAACACTACATATTTTTGAACTATATTGTAGTTAAGTATTACATGGTATTCAACTATATTGTTGTGGAGAAATAGGTGTTTTTGAACTGCATTGTTCTACAGTACTACAGTTATTGAACTATATTGTTTTACAGTATTATATGCTATTGAACTATTTTGTTGTACAGTACAAGTTATTGATGTATATTGTTGTAGAGCACTGCATGGTATTGGACTATATTGTTGTATAGCATTAAATGTTAATAAAATATATTATTGTACAGTAGTACATGTTATTGAACTATACTGTTATACAATATTACATGTTATTGAACTATATTGTTGTACAGTACCCCATATTATTGAACTATATTCCGTGATGACGAGAAACGCCACTTACACAAAAAATTTTATGTTAAAAACGGTTGGTATGGGTAGAAAAAGCAGAAGTAGAGGAGCGAACAACGTTTCGACCTTCTTCGGTCATCGGAGGTTCACATGTTTGAAGGCGGTTGTGTAATTGAGTGTAGGAATGTAGAGGGCGAGCTTAGATGTTGGATATATTTATTAATATAGGTATAATGGTTTTCCTTTGAATTAGTTTATTTTGGACTTGAGTTGTTGTATAAGTAACGCTTCTTTAATTTTGCGTTTGTTTATGTTTGTGTCTTTATTTAGCATTTGGGTGTTTTCTACGGTTATGTTGTGTTTATTTGATTTGCAGTGTTCGAAAACGTGTGAAGGTGTCTTTTTATGTTCTTTGAATCTGGTTTACATTTTTCTACTTGTTTCTCCAATATAGAAGTCGTGGCAGTTCTCACATTGTATTTTATAAATAATGTTGGTGTTTGTTTGTCAGTGTAATTTTTACATACTATAGACCTTAGTTTTCTGCCTGGTTTTTTGAATAAATTTGGTATTAACTTGAATGTTATATTTCGTTACCAGTTGTTGCCAAATGTTGGTTATTTTTTTGCTGATGTCGGGAACATATGGTATGCAGCAGTATATGGTTTCGTGATTATTTAAATCATGGAGTATATTTACTTTTATAAGTTGATTTTGCTTTCTGTCTAGGTGTGTGCGAATAATGTTTCTTACTGTTCGTGGAGGAAACTTGTTGATGTTGATGAAGTATTGTTTTATTTCGTCTAATTCATCGTTAATTTTATCTGGTGAGCATAGTTTTATGGCTGTGTTTATTTGGTTTCTTAGTATGTTGAGTTTTTGTTTTGTTTCATGTGTTGAGTCCCAAGAAATGAATACTTCAGTATGGGTGATTTTTCGGTGTATTCCTGTTTTAAATTGTTTATCGGTTCTTGTAATTTTGAGGCTAAGAAATTATATTTGATTGCTTTTTTCCTGTTAACATGTGAAGTTCAATACTGGATTGCCGATGCTTAGGCCATTTGTTTGTATATAGTTGTGGTTGTTGAACATGAAGTTTGTCTTCATCGTGGTGAATCCTATGAGGGTTGCTAATTGGTTGCTGGGAACATCTATTGATGGGTTAGGGTTTCGGATATAGAGTTCTAAGGCTATTTTGCTGGCTTCAGTGGTTGGGACTTCTGTAAAGAGGGATATGACATCGAAACTGGCCATTAAGGCTTTATGATTAAGTTGATTAAGGTAAGATTTGGAATTAAAGGAGTGTTTGATGAATGAGCTGGTTGATATTTGGAGAATGCCGATGCTATGTGTTTACCAAGATTGTAATTAAACGATTCATATGTGAACATTATTGGTAGTGGTAGGCAATCTGATTTATGAGGTTTGCGGATGCCGTATATTTGTGGTGTGCATTAATTTCACATGTGAACAGGAAGAAAGCAATCAAATATAATTTCTTAACCTCAAAATTACAAGAACCGATAAACAATGTAAAACAGGAGTCCACCGAAAAATCATCCATACTGGACTATACATTCCATGGGACTCAGCACATGAAACAAAACAAAAACCTAACATACTAAGAAACCAAATAAACACAGCCATAAAACTATGCTCACCAGATAAAATTAACGACGAATTAGACAAACCAATACTTCATCAACATCAGCAAGTATCCCCCATAAACTTTAAGAAACGTTATACGCACACATCTAGATAAAAAGCAAAATCAACTAACAAAAGTAAATATACCCCATGATTTAAATATTCACGAAACCATATACTGCTGCATACCATATGTTCCCGACATCAGCAGAAAAATAACCAACATTTGACAAAAACTGGTAACGAAACATGACATTCAAGTTAATACCAAATTTATTAAAAAAAAAAAACAGGCAGAAAATTAAGGTCTATAGTATGTAAAAATTACACTGACAAACACAACACCAACATTATTTATAAAATACAATGTGAGAACTGCCACGACTTCTATATTGGAGAAACAAGTAGAAAAATGTAAACCAGATTCAAAGAACATAAAAAGACACCTTCACACGTTTTCGAACACTGCAAATCAAATAAACACAACATAACCGTAGAAAACACCCAAATGCTAAATAAAGACACAAACATAAACAAATGCAAAATTAAAGAAGCGTTACTTATACAACAACTCAAGTCCAAAATAAACTAATACAAAGGAAAACCATTATACCTATATTAATAAATATATCCAACATCTAAGCTCGCCCTCTACATTCCTACATTCAATTACACAACCGCCTTCAAACATGTGAACCTCCGATGACCGAAGAAGGTCGAAACGTTGTTCGCTCCTCTACTACTGCTTTTTCTACCCATACCAACCGTTTTTAACATAAATTTTTTGTGTAAGTGGCGTTTCTCGTCATCACGGAATATAGTTCAATAACATGCAGAGCTGTAGAACAATATAGTTTTAAGAGATCATAAACGTATTTGTATCTGTTTATGGTATTAGAATAATATACACAGGTTTTCTATGCGACAACTTTTTATAATCTGATATGTTAATTCTACTTGTTTTTATTATAAACTTGTAATATCAAACATCTAACACCTAGTGGTATTAGTGTCAACTTCCATGCGAGTGAAAAGTGTATTTGTAACACGAATAACTGACTTATTGGTCAGAGATTGTATATAATACGCTGAACGTCTGGTAGGAATGAACCCCTGATGTGAAAAGATAAGCTTTCACCGTGATTGCATACTTGGAAAGAGACGGATTCTTTAAGTCTTTAGTTTACGTTTTCTAAGGCTTGTTCCATGTCTTTTAAAGCTATAATGATATATTATTTGGTATTAGACACACAAGTTTTTGAGCTCCTTTGCCAGGGTCACAGAAACTGTGTGCTGCTGCTTAAAATTGTTGGTTAAATTTGCCAATACTATGAGAATACATTCAATCTAAAACACACCACACATTTAGACAAGTGAGATATGGCACGCTAATATAATTGTCTCTGCTTACATAATTGTTCATTTGAGATGTAGGGTTATTTTTTTATTGTTTTAGTACAAAGTTAAAAATACAATTAGAATCTAGCAAGGCTCGGCATGGCCAAGCGTGTTGAGGCGTTCGACTCATAATCAGAGGGTAGCGGGTTCGAATCCCGTTCGCACCAAACATGCTCGCCCTTTCAGCCGTGGGGTGTTATAATGTGACGGTCAATCCGCCTATTTGTTGGTAAAAGAGTAGGCGGTGGGTTGTGATGACTAGCTGCCTTCTAGATGACACAGCTAAATTAGGTACGGTTAGTGCAGATAGCCCTCGAGTAGCTTTGCGAGATATTCAAAACGAACAAGAATCTAGCAAAATATTATTATAGAGGTTGTTGTGGTCTTTATAGTGCTCATGTGTGTAGGAGTCTATATATATATCTAGAGAGTCTGGTTTGGTTTGTTTGGTATTTCGTGTAAAGCTACACGAGGGTTCTCTGCGCTAGCCGTCCCTAACTTAGCAGTGTAAGAGTAGAGGGAAGGCACCTAGGCATCACCACCCACCGCCAACTCTTAGGCTACTCTTTTACCAACGAATAGTGGGATTGACCGTCGCGTTATAACGCCCCCACGTCTGAGAGGGCAGGCATGTTTGGTATTATGGGGATTTGAATCCACGACTCTCAGATTATGAGTCAAGTGCCTTAACCATCTGACCACGCTAGGCAACATCTAGAGAGAGAGACAAGATGTCTGCTTGTTTGCACACTAATTCCTCTGAGCATATCGGGCTTGTCCAAACCAATATTTGTTTGTAAACACTATAAACAATGAGGAATGTTCTAAGGGGATCAGAATTAAACTTAACCCAATTTCTGTTTTGTAAAGCCTATTAGTTAATTACTCAAACAATCTAAGTAAGTTAACGTTTCAGACAATGCTGAATATTCTAAAAGGATTCAAGGTCAAAGTAGCAATGTTGCTGGATTGACTTTTAAACAACCACGGTTTTCTCATGATCAGTGAGATCTAGGGTGTTCAAGGGTGGACTCACTTCAGAATTTTTATAATTTGGTAGAGGGAAAGCAAACTACAAATGTTGTTTAATAAAGAGCTCTGCTGTAATTTGTAAATTTTGAGACAAACTTTACCTTCAAGTTTTTACTTTGGAATCTATGACTGCCGTTAAGCCTATATTGTTTTAATTAAGTTTAAACATTCCCAGTCAATTTAAGGTTATTTCAGCTTGTTTACGCATAAAGAAACAACGAAGTATCGACTACTATTTAATGTTTGCCATAACATGTATTTTCATTGAGATAATTTTAATAACATTTAATATACACTTAAAAAACTTTCAGTTTTTTCAGTAAATTATAGAGAATTAGTTTTAAACAATTTTACAAGCTCCAATATAATGGTTTTAATATAATGAAATAAGCCCTACTTTGCTGTTGTCGATCTCAAGATCAAAATAAAATTATGGCGTAAAGTTAAATACTAAAATCTTAGTATACGATTTCAAATAATCATCATCTTGAATAATATTATGATATGGAAGTTCTGGTTTCTGTTGCTACTTCAAATTTTGTTTCTTCTAGGTTTTATAAAAGTATCAACAATTATCGGTACACTCGAACACTGTTTGTACCGAGCCGATTTTAAATCCTTTGTTCATTGTCAAACTTAAATTCAGGCTAAAACAACTTAGCTTTGAAACCTTCATACACAGCGACACCTTCATACACAGTTTTATTTTTTTCTTACAGCACGTAGATTGCTTATTTTTGTTTTTTTTTTAGTAGTTTCTGATCCAAGACATTTAAAATCGTTTCAGTAATAATGTTTCCATTATAAATCCCTATTACTGGTAGAAACCTAAGCGTTTTCATGTTAAACACACAATCTTCATTAACAAAACAATCGGCCCGGCATGGCCAAGCGTGTTAAGGCGTGCGACTCGTAATCTAAGGGTGGCGGGTTCGCATCCCCGTCGCGCCAAACATGCTCGCCCTTTCAGCCGTGGGAGCGTTATAATGTGACGATCAATCCCACTATTCGTTGGTAAAAGAGTAGCCCAAGAGTTGGCGGTGGTGGTGATGACTAGCTGCCTTCCCTCTAGTCTTACACTGCTAAATTAGGGACGGCTAGCACAGATAGCCCTCGAGTAGCTTTGTGCGAAATTAAAAAAACAACAAAACAATCCGTATGCATCGTTGTATCTGCTTATGCGCTGGTCACAAGTGCAAGTGATTCAAACAATATTTTGGTTTCTGCTTAGATTTGATCATGCAGAAATACGTAAATATGAATGTGGATAGTGAGTGATCTCTTAGATGGCTGAAGAGATCTGTATGTCCGTGTTTTTCGACACCCTTTACATACCAGTTTATTACATTACGTATAACGTTCCGTAACAGCAAAAAACTCTCGTACCAGAATGCTATACTGTTTTAAAATTTCCAGTCGGTTAGGAGTTTCAGGATTCAAACGTTCACTCACAACACCTGTTACAACTACCCAGAACACACACGTCACTTATGAGTCACCACGCCAACAATTAGTGCTACCTATTGTCTCAATGCAGAATATGTTGTTAGATACAAATGCCATTTGATAGTTTGTTTGTTTGTTTTTGAATTTTGCACAAAGCTACTCGAGGGCTATCTTTGCTAGCCGTCCCTAATTTAGCAGTGTAAGACTAGAGGGAAGGCAGCTAGTCATCACCACCCACCGCCAACTCTTGGGCTACTCTTTAACCAACGAATAGTGGGATTTACCGTCACATTATATCGCCCCCACACCTGAAAGGGCGAGCATGTTTGGCGCGACTGGGATGCGAACCCGCGACCCTTAGATTATGAGTCGCACGCCTTAACGCGCTTGGCCATGCCAGGCCCATTTGATAGTTGCAATGTGAATTTTGCTTTTCTGCGGTATCGTTTTGGATTATAGATGAGAGTAAAATTACTGATAATATCACAATAACTAATTATTGTTTCAATACTAATGTGTAGTTGGTATTAAACTTGCGAGTACGTGGACTAACGTAAACATTTCTGCGTATTTGTTTTTCTTTGTTTAAAAATTATTTGTTTTAAAATGTGTACCACCATTTCTAAACGACACCCTTGTCGTGAAGAACCAAGTGATTTAGTTTTTCTAATAGTTACATTGCATACTTTATTTATCATTATTATGAGGTTAGTATTTTTTTATTGTTCTGTCCTTTGATATATTCGCTATTTTGTTTGAAGTGTTTAAAGGTAAGTTGATTAATTAAATAATTTTCATTTATTTAGGACTTGCCCAGCTGGATGCTAAGTCAAGTGGAAGAATGGGGTCTAGAGCTCTGGGCTACTATTTTGTGACAACCATGTTAGCGGCAATCCTTGGAATCATTCTTGTTACTGCGATACATCCCGGAGATCCATCCATTAAAGAAGAAATCGATTTGGAATCTGAAAATAAAAATGTCTATACACTGGACGCCTTCTTGGACTTGATAAGGTGTGAAGATATGCATTATTACTTAGTACAACAAGTATCAGTTCTCTTCGGACTCTGGGTTTTTGTTTCCTTTTACAAAACATATACTAGTAATAATTATACCTGGATAGTTTCGGGTTTTGCTATTTTGGATTTCTTAAACAATTACGAAGGCATGTTACCAATGGATTATTCTTACATTCACTATATTTATTTGCTCTACACAAATGAGTGCTAATCCTATGGCACATCGTTTTCAAATCGATACCCAATCAAACTCAGCAATGTTTTTGTAATTTGACTTTTTAAAGAAAATATATTGATAATACTTTCTAATAACACTTCAGTTGGCCTAATGTGGTGATTCGAGCGCTGGACTCTCAATCTGATAATCTCGGGTTTAAATCTCCATCACTGAGCATGATCACTTTTTCAGTCATGGGAGAGTTTTAATGTAACAATCAACGCCAGTATTCGTTGGTCAAAGAATACCTGAACAGTTAGTGGTGGGTAGTGTTGACTAGCCTCGCCTCTAGTCTATCTGCTAAATTAAAGACGTGTAGCTTTGCGTGGAATCCAAACTAACCAATATTTCAATAAATTTTGTTAGAATGGTGGAGCAGTTGTCTTCGTCCATCAAATTTCATTTTTTAATTTATTTTCCCTACATCATTATTTCATCCATTGTAAATAAAGAGAGTATGAAAACTCTTAATTAGTTATTCATAAGAGAGTTTCAATTTTCTGGAATTGGCTTAAAAAGTTAGAATTGTGGATGAAAGTATTATTTATTTAATGATTATCATGTATTTATAACAATCTTTCAACTTTAAGTAATAACTTTCCCTCAACAACAGAGAGGTGATAAAATTAGAGACAGATTCATTCAAAGCATGATGGCTAATTAGTTTTTTTGCACCTCACTACACTCTCAACTTACCAGGATTTCCCCCTTTTTGCAAATAAAGTAATAACAACCACTTGCATTGGAGAGTCTAATGCTCACCAAGAAGCAATCTTGTGTTGATTGGTAAATGAACCTCCTTGCCAGGGCATTATTTGTCGTTATTTGTATAATGTAAAAACCAGGTTGTGTTTCAGTATCACATTTTGCAGAACCCCAGTGGTACAGCAGTATGTCTGCAGACTTCCACCGCTAAAATTCGGGTTTGGATACACGTGGTCGGCATTATGTAGCTTTGTTCTTAATTACAAACACAATTTGCAACTATCTTCTGCTTTAATGTAAAAGTAATAAAACTTTAATTTTTGAGAATGGGTGCAAATTCTTCGTCCTTTTCAATAACCTGTCTTATTTATTGTTGTCGTTCGATGTCTTTTAGAGCGGATAATAATTATTTATAAAAGATAGAAACTAACCATGGTAGTTATGTTGTCATACTGAATTATCAAAACTCGGTTATACCATCCTTCACTTCAGTGGTTTATAAGTTCAAAATTAGGCAGAAAACTGGAATTGTGAAGGTAAATAAAACTAATACAACTCGTAGTAAAACTTTAGGATCATTTGTCATAAGTTCAAAACACAAGTTAATAATATGAAAGTCTATTTATTTTTTTTCAACACTGTTTATTGATAACCAACTCTCCCAGACCTAAGTTTATTTTTAGTTATGCAAGCAAACAACAACGCCAAAATATTTTTATAATTAATTACTGAAAGAAACTGGTAAATTTTGTAAAGTTTGAATAGGAATACCTGATTGAAAATTCCTAACTCTCATTGTAGTTCTTTAGAATGAGACTCTTGTGGTTATGGCAGTGAAAGAAATAAAAGTATTAAGTGAGGACGTTCTTGAATATCACTCATTCACCGATTTTATTTGGTTTTCACTTCATTAGTTGACTTCAACGTATGTTATCAAGACGAATAACCTAACCCTTTTCATTTCTCTCAATATCTCTTCCAGAAACATGTTTCCTGAGAACCTTCTCCAGGCCTGCTTCCAGCAAGTTGAGACAACGTACACTAAAGACAAAGTTAAACCTAACTACGTACCATCTGGTGTGAATGTTACCAACCTGACTGACTTTGAAAATGTTACACAGTATAAAGAAAAGAGAGGACTAACTTACAAGGATGGGACTAACGTGCTTGGTAAGATACCCAAGGAAATCAGAGAATAATGTGCTAGGTAGGATACCCAAATAAATCATGGAATAATGTGCTAGGTAGGATACCCAAGTAAATTAAGGAATAACGTGCTAGGTAAGATACCCAAGGAACAAATCAGGGAATAAGGTGCTGGATAAGATACCCAAGTAAATCATGGAATAATGTGCTAGGTAGGATACCAAGTAAATCATGGAATAAAGTAAATTAAGGAATAACGTGCTAGGTAAGATACCCAAGGAAATCAGGGAATAAGGTGCTGGATAAGATACCCAAGTAAATCATGGAATAATGTGCTAGGTAGGATACCCAAGTAAATCAAGGAATAACGTGCTAGGTAAGATACCCAAGGAAATCAGGGAATAAGGTGCTAGGTAGGATACCCAAATAAATCATGGAATAATGTGCTAGGTAGGATACCCAAGTAAATCATGGAATAATGTGCTAGGTAGGATACCCAAGTAAATCAAGGAATAACGTGCTAGGTAAGATACCCAAGGAAATCAGGGAATAAGGTGTTGGATAAGATACCCAAGTAAATCATGAAATAATGTGCTAGGTCGGATACCCAATTAAATCAGGGAATAATGTGCTGAGTATAATACCCAAAGAAATCAAGGAATAACATGCTGGATAGGATATCCAAGTAAATGAGAAAACGACTTGCATGTATAAGCATATATAATATTTACCTACTGTGCTTTTATTTAGTGCTTCTTAAATATATATATATGAAAGGAATCTGGTGTTTGAAGTGTAAGCAGTACTTGAGCCCATAAATGTATTTCATATCATTGGTGCAAATTCATAGATACGTTCCTTTTCTCTGCAAATATTTGTATAGTTTTGTCAAACATTTGTCTGTATTCGCACTTCAAATACATGGTCACAATATTACACTTTAGGTTATAATATTTAGATTTATAATCGATTGAAAAGGAGTTCCACACAATAATAACTTATTGTTTCAATCTTTAGGTTTGATGATTTTTTGCATCGTTTTTGGCGTCACTTGTGGCCAACTCGGGGAGGAAGGGGAAGTTATGGTACATTTTTTTGTGACTCTTAACGACATCGTCATGAGAATAGTAGTTTTGGTGATGTGGTAAGTTCAGTCTCTAGTATTTAATTAGTTATAATGTACAGACTGTGTTTTTGTTTGTTTAACTTTCGCGCAAAGCCAATCGAGGGCTACCTGAACTACCCCTCATAATTTGAAAGTGTAGACTATAAGGAAGGTACGTATGCGCTCATCGTCAAATCTATAACTTCCTTTTTATCAACGAATAGAGTGGATTGAAAGTCACATTGTAACGTCCCCATGACTGAAGGGGAGAGAACATTTGGCGAGTGATTTCGGTCTCATGGCCCACGCATAGCGAGTCGAGCTCCTTAACTAACCATCAGTCCATGCCAGGCCTTATTTGAATATGACTTAACCTTCCAGAGTAAGTAAATTTCCATTAGTGCAAAATTAATTCCAATTATATTTTTCTTTACAAATTTGGATTTTTTTTACGGTAACTTCCTGGTGGTTAGTAATTAAGTCCACCAAGGGTATCAGTTCTAAATAAATTAATGTATTTTAAATGTTCCAGCATGTAGACCTTTTAAAAACTAAATTCGTAAACTAGAATTAAGCCTAACTTGTTCTAGCGTTCAGATAAAAAAAAGTATTCATGCTAAATATGACTGGATTTAAGCTTCAATGTTAGAATTGAAAAGTATCTTACATATTCTATTGTTATGCCAGGAAGCTAAAACTTTCAACCATTATCATGCATTATACTACCAACTGAGTAACTTAACTGTAAACAATATTTTCAGCCGTAACCCCAATATGTCATGAGATGAGGATAGTTCAGAAGAATTCGGCTACTTTTTAATCCAGCTGTAAGGGCAGCGTGGCTTAGTGGTTTCGCGCTTTAGATTTACAGTTACATGGTTGTGTTCTTGAGCAAGACATTCCAAAATGTTCCATTCTACCCGCGTACCACCAGTTAGCAAGGACTAAACAAGCGATGATAGGCATCCCATTGTTATCTACTTTTCCCCTCGGTGGGATCAGCCCGAGGTGGCTTTGCTATAAAAAACATACATAAACACAGTCATCAACTTGTACTATTTGAAACCAGAGATCGAAAGCACGGACACTTACTAAACACGACACGAATTTAACTTTATTTAATAGCACGCTGTGTCTAAACAGAAATAACAAATTTGTGATCTTTATAAAATTAAAGATCGAATAATTAGGTTGGCACTCATATTTGAAATTCATTGGAAATTATTTTATTTATTATAAACATTATTTCGCTATACGACTTTAGGTACTTAGAGCTGAATATTATTTTACCGACATTTGTAGGTACTCGCCGATTGGAATTATGTCTCTGATTATCGGAAAGATTATGTCAATAACAGATTTAGCCCGAACTGCGCAGCAGCTAGGACTATATATGCTGACTGTTATTATAGGACTCGTCATCCATGCAGGACTCACTCTACCCCTTATTTTCTTCGTCATCACTAGGAAGAATCCGCTAACGTTTCTCAAGGGGATGCTGCAGGCGTGGATTACTGCTCTCGGTACCGCTTCAAGGTGTGTTTTCATATCTAAAGACTTAACTTCAACACCGTGTGTATTAATGCCAACATAAAATAAAATGAATATAAAGCGCAGGAATCTGAACAAAACGTTAAACGCTCACGAGAGGGCACTCGACCAATGTTAGAAAGCTCTTACAAATATTGCTGTTCATGTTAGTGTTTTATCAGTGCAAAGCTATATGTGTACTCTATACAACTCTGGGAATCGAATCTCGGATTTTAGTATGTCAAGTCATTAATGTTATCGATGACCTATCGGAGCACATTTCTGTTCATCCATGCAAATAAATAGTAATAAAAACAGCTTAGATGTGAAAAAACATGAAGTGAAAAGAGGACTGAGTGCGCATCTTAAGTTGCACAGATTTTTTTCCACACTCAAGGTGATTTTGATTACATATCATGACGTTTTATCAAAACACCGCAACAAGTGAGAAACTGACACGTAATAGTAATCCAAATTAATTTTAGTATAGTAACCCTATTATTAGAAACAGGCCCTTACTTTACAGAACCAACCAGATTCCTTAAAATGTATGATGGTAGATTTTCTCTCTAAAACAGTATTAATAGCTTCCATTAAGGTAGCACAATGGAATTTAGATTAACAGTATCTAGTTATCACTCCAGTGCACTCGGTACAGCCATATCAAGCATCATTATTTATGCTAATTCCTTAAGCTGATATTACATGACGTTAAACAGTCTTTAATTATAAAAATTTCATGTAATTTAACAAAATTGTAACAAAAACTTCCAATAAATAATCAATATGATAACCGTCCAACCGTATGATTATTTTTAAAAGTTGAATTAAAAACTGATAATCTAGTTTCATTAGCCTAGCCGATACTTATTTATCTGCTCGTGCTTTTAAAAATTAATGATACTTTTATTCTTAGGTGAAGTTTTAGTAAAAGGCTTAGACCGCTAGCTATCATGACTTTTTGCGTAGGCGTGCATAAATATTGTCGTCAAAACTGAACGGTTTTTGTTGAATAATTTTGCACATGTGTAGACCAAAGTTGACACCTAATTATAGGGTGTAAGATATATTAATTGTACTAAATCTGAAAAAAAAATGCATCAAAGGTAAATATATTTGTATATGAAATAAAGTTTCTGTATTTGCTGTGAGAAATAAAAAAGGGAGAAATTCGATCAAAATTCAAGATTTTATATCTCGTGTATTTCTTAATGGATTACCTTTAAATTTGGTATGTGAAGTAAATATCCAGTAGAGCATATTCACAGAAAATAAAGTATCACTCCTGTTAGTGAGACACACTGTGTCCTGCAGGTTATTTTGGCCTTTAATCTTTATTTTTAACAAGAAGACGGATGGTTTGTATTAAGTATGTTTAGGGTTTTAGGTATAACAAATTTCTCATAATATTAATAACACAAAAATAAATCATAGATGTTGAATTCTCGTTGTTTAGCTTTTTTATCTCTTTAGATTTGCGAGCATTAAATAATTTTTCATTGTTATTTGATCTATACAACGTTTTATTGTTATATTAACATTTTCTGCTTTCGTGAATTCTATATTTAACACAAACGTTTGGTATCTTCAACGAAAGAAAATTAGTAGACTTACTGACTTTACTGTATGTGATCATACGTACTGATAAAGAAACAAAAGAAATAACATTATTTTCAAACGTTTTATTAAATTATCTTTATAATAACTAGGCCTAATTACGTACTAGTTATGTTTGTTTGTTTTTTAAGCTCAAAGCTACACCATTGTTGTTCCCTTTACAAGTATCGAAATCCTATTTTAGTTGCAAGCTCTCAGCTACCACGGGGCATCATTCGTTGAGATTTTTATTTGATATTAGTTACCAGTTAGTTTATATTCTATTCTTAATTTTGAACAAAAAATTTGGCTTGTGTAATTTCATAGCTGTTATAACCATGACATCTAATATCCGGTTGCTACAATGTCGAACTGAAAAAAGATAATGTTCATACGTAATGAAGTAAAATGATATAAATGCTTCGTTTAAGTAAACCCAAACCTGCATTTTTTTCGTCATTCATGTCTATTTCCAACAGTGCTGCCACCCTTCCTATCACCTTTCGCTGCTTAGAAGAAAACAATCATATTGACAAGCGAGTGACGCGGTTTGTGTTACCAGTGGGCGCCACAGTCAACATGGACGGTACTGCTTTGTACGAAGCAGTAGCTGCAATTTTTATCGCCCAGATGAATGGAATAATTCTGTCAGCTGGACAAGTGATCGCAGTAAGGTAAAACATCCTATTTTAAATATTTAAACACTGTTTTCTTTTTGCATATTCAATGAACACACCGTTTGTGAAGTTTAATCCCTTCTGTTCTATGTGCACATTAGTAAAGTTTTTGATAAGTGTGAAAAAATTCTTTAATAATATAAACTTTTTGAAGAAAATAGAAAATGATAAATTACAGTAAATCATAATTTTCTTTATAAATAGTACAATTTCTTTAAACGTATATATATATATATATATACAGATATTTGCTCTAAATATTACAATACTGTACTCGAAGATTTCTGTACTTTTTAGTTACTTGTTACAAACATGACTTGGCTGTTAGAAGGTTTTAAACGTTACAGTAAAATCTTGGTGTTTTAACACTTCGTTACACCTTATGTCTTTTTGTACGGTTATATTATATATAACAGCTGTGCTTCTTTAACTACTCCTGCTGCTAAATTTTCATTTGAAGAGGTTCCATCGTTAGGTTGTCAAGTCAAAAGCATTTCAGTACCCCCATTTACTTTTCATAGTTCATGTAGCGTTCGAAGAAAATCGTTTCCCAGCGCCCATTTTAACAGTCTGATCACACAAGAAATCCATAGGTGACTTGAACAGCATCTCTTCATATTAAACACTAGGAATACCCATTCCATTCTCCAGCTGCATGAGATATGGTCCGGCTTAATGGGTATGTTATGTAAGTAACTTATGGTTAATCACATTTGCTCTTGGATATCATTTTGATTTGCACTGCATATTGTTGCTTGGGGTACATAGACGGCTTTTGATACTGACTTTTGTGTTCGTAGATACTCGTCTTCCAAAAGATGCTGCACTTTTATTACTATGGCCGTGGTATGACTTGTTGCAGGTCTGTTACTAGATGGTCCTGATATCCCACCTTGATCCCTATTCCTTTGTTTTCCCATGCTATTAAGTATAAAAGATATCATCGACTTGAAAATTTCAAGTATCGATCTTTTTTTTATATATGAATGTATGGATATTTTGTGTCGAAAAGATCTGTTACTTATCATTCCCAAAAGTAATTAATTTTAGTTGACATCAAACTACCTATGAATGCCAAACAATGGAAAAATGCAGATCTGATACATGTAGTTTCACCACAACTTTATATTGTCTGTAGATGTCATATGACTTACTAATTTATATAATCCAAATTATTTTAATTGAATATACGCAATTCTGTGAAGTAACTTGTTTTACTTTTAAAATTCTGTTACATAAGGATTACATATTTTCTTATATCACCAAATGGTTAAGACGCTCGACTCTCAATCTAAGTATCGCGGGTTTGAATCCCTGTCTCACCAAATATGCTCACCATTTCAGTCGTAGGGGCGTTATAAGATGCAATGAATCATACCATTCATTGTTAAAAGGGTAGCCCAAGAGTTGGCGGTTGGTGGTGATGACTAGCTGCCTTCCCTGTAATCTTTCACTACTAAATTAGGGATGACTAGCACAGATGGCTGCCGTGTAGCTGTGCGCAAACTTTAAAACAAACACACAATTGACTGTAGATGGTGAATGGTTCTTTTAGATGTAGAAAGTTTTAGCTTTGAGCTATATGGAGTTGATTTTTAAAGCCATAGTCAATAAGATTCTTCTTCTTGCGTCATAAGTTTTTTTTTTTTTTTATATCTTACTTTAGTTTGACTGCCACAGCAGCTAGTGTAGGTGCAGCCAGTGTCCCTAGTGCAGGCCTAGTAACTATGTTACTTGTATTGTCAGCTGTTGGACTTCCAACTAAAGACATTACCATGATTGTTGCTGTGGACTGGTTGCTGTGAGTTTCTTTTAACTATATCACATTTCTCATTGCTGATATCAATATCAACGTTCTTGGTATTTTCAAAGATTAAGTTAAAGCTAGAAAGTAAAATATATATTTTTAATATTTTGTATCACTTCTAGTGTTATGTTCTTTATCTTGAAGTGCCGAATCTGATTGGTTATTAAATTTTACAGAAGATCCCCCTAGTGTTTATTTGTTAAATAACTCAAAAATTAAACCTAAAAACTCATACATTAAATATAAATTATTCACCTAGATAGATAACTAAGACATTAAAGAATGTTCTTTTACAGCTCATTTTGTATTAGGTTAAATATGTAATTTTAGAATTTATAAAATAAGTGATCTTTAACACCAAGCAGATATTTTTTTGTGAAATTAATCAACAAATTTTGACCATTATTTACTCACTCGTAAGAGTGTAATTTATCCAATTTGTTACCAAATATATTTTTCGCATTTCTTAATTTATGGAAAGTATTTATTTTATTTTTATTACTTTGAAAAACATTTTCTTTATGAAACATATCTGTTCATTTAAATTCACAAAACACTTGTAATATTTTAGACTAAACAACACAGCTGAATTTACTCTCATAAGTAATATAAATTTTGTTTCTTTGTAATTAAACACAAAGCTATACAATTGGCTCTCTGTGCTCTAGCCACCCTGGGTTTTGAAACCCGGTTTCTAGCATTATAAATCCGCAGATATACCACTGTGCCATTGGTGGGTTATGAGATGGATTATTAGAAAGTTTGTTGAACTTAATCATAAATGAACAGTTTCTAAATATAAATCTAATTAGTACTTTTAAAACTATATATAAATGAACATTTTACAGTTTTCAATACATTTACACTACATTATGCTTAGGTCTAGACTTATAGGTAACAATTATATTTCTTTTCAAACTGAAATATACATAATGGACCCTCAACTTCACCACTGAGCCACCAGAGGTCCTAATAATTAGTCAAAATTATGCTAAATTTTACTAACCTGATATCTCATTTCTGACTTCACTAGTTAAAATATAGAGACAAAATAATTAGTTTTGACTAATTATGGCAGGGATGCTAATAATGTTAAGAATTAACCAAGCAGGGAGGTATGAAACGTACGTTGATTAAGTTGTATTAATTCATCAGTTGGGTAACCTCTTGTTTTTGGCTGTAATCCTTGTAACATTTCACGAATTCTGAGTTAAGAATTTTTATTAGCAATTACAATTTGGCCGAGCGGTTAAGGGGTTCGAATTCCTGTTACTCCAATTATGCTTATTCTTTCACCTGTGTGGGTGTTATACGCTGAGGGTCAATTCTACTATTTGTTGGTAAAAGAGTAACCGAAGAGATAGGTGACTTCCTTCTACTTTTACCGTGCTAAATTAAGGACGGCTAACACAGATAGCCCTCGCGTAGCTTTACGCGAAAGTAAAAAAAACAATTTTCATCAGACATTACCTTTTTGGGACGCATGACTTTAGTTTTTCTATCGTTAGATTAATTAATACGTGGGAGTTGGAAAACTAGACGATATATTATTAGCAACTTTATGCACATATTTATATAAATAATGATATTATTAAAAAACTTGGATAGAAGAAGGCACTTACGAAATAATTAACATAATAAAAACTTGTTTTACATAACTTTTAATAATTTTCCCAATCAGAATTATTATTTTAATCTACTATTAATGTAGAACAAGCATTGGTGAACCTTTTATTAGTCGAACATCGAAAATATATCAATGGGACTGGTTGCTTATGTGTTGTGGAATATGAGCATAGTCAAAATGATATGGTATATTTGTTGCTGTATCAATAACACTAATTTACTTTCAGTTTTAAACGAAATGTCGATACATAGCCAAACTGATTTTGTTGCTTTTATGTATTATCCGTGAGTTAACTGCTATTTAAAAAATATATTTATATATTACAGAGATCGCTTAAGAACTTCCATCAATGTTCTTGGAGATGCTTTTGGCGCTGGAATAGTTCATCACTTATCCAAAGCTGAGCTGGATAAAATTGATGCTGAACATGTTCGAATCGAAATGGAAATGGCTGAGAGAAAATTTTCTGTCACCGCTAGAGGGAGTTTTATGCGTCAAAGAAGTTTGGAAATAGGTAGTAGCAACAATGAAAATCCGAGTGCCAGTTTCAGCGCATGTGTGAACAGTGGAGAAACCCAGATTTAAATACGCTATTGAACGGAATACATACATAAAGAAGATAAATGTATTGTTCATCTCCTCGAATAAAATGTATTTTAATTTATATAGCACTGTAAGATACAGAAAAGACATATGTTTGGTTAACTTGTACTGGATAAACCTATTATTTCTACTGTAGCGTACTTTTGTACTAAGAGTGTATTGTGTTTTTCTATTTTTAATATAGCTTTCTAACGTTATAATGTACTAATATTTAGAATTTAGTGAGGAGAAAATGTCATGACCGGTGTCAGATCCAGGAACCATTACCTGAACATTCCTTGTTAAGTGCAATCTACTCATACGGTACTAATACATTTTTTCTAAGCTTCTTTGAGCATACAGAAGATGTAGATTGGATGGATTATATTTTCATTATTTCATTTCCTGTTCACTCTAATGGGGGAAAATATCAGGTAAAGTGTCGAACATATTTGCTTATGTCAGTTATTCAAACTACGAATACAAAACAATCTCAAAAATATTCATCGATATAAAAATAATTCTTGTCGCTGTAATTTCAACGGTCGCAAACATTTATGTTATTAGAAAGGTCACCATGCTTCTTTTCATGTACATGCGCTTGCGAGCGCACACAAACACACACACACACTGAGTAACGCACAAATACTTAAAACTCAGACATACATTAATTCTGAAAAATTAAGATTTAAAAAAATGTTGATTTAATATTTGTTTGTGTGGAGTTAACCACAAAAGGCTATCTGTGTTCTGTCCACCACGGGTATCAAAATCCGGTTTCTAGAGGTGTGAGTCCGCAGACATATCGTTACGCCACTAGGGCATAAATCGTTAAATAAATGTAAATCGACTGAAACTAATATTTGAAAATCAATCCTTAAATAATTACAACCATTGTTTTATTTAATATGCCATATAAAGAAACAAGACAAATCTATTTCCTATGTTTATTTTGAGATAGTTAGAACCAAGTTTTATTAGATACATTTTATTATTTCTCTACTTTTAAAGATGATTAAAGACCGGGTCAGCTTCAATTCTCCTCCTTTGAAGGGGTGGGAAGCAGTTAAGCTTTTGTTGACTCTTCTTAGTCACTGAAAAAAATCATGATTTTCTTTAAAAAAAAAACTGATAATATGATTTTTAAACCGCTAGGGAGAATGAGTTTTGTTGAGCCAGAGTGAAATTTGGGGTACACAGACCCCTCCAGCACTCCCTATCGCAGACCCTGTTTAATTCACAGTTTTGTTTTTTCCATTATCTGATATTTCAAATCATTTTTCCTTTTTATTGGCTTTCTCAAAATCAAATCACGGATTTAATTGTTATTATTCATTTTAAAAACAAACTTTAGCAGCTGTTTTATTTAAATGAATTATAATAAGTACCTTATTTACACTAGCCCCCAAACAGATATTGTTTTATATCAAAGTTTTGAACAAATTTTACCTTTACCCGAGTTCATTGCCAGGACTAGTTCTGAAATACGGTTCACAAATAATTGTAAAAGCAATATCACAATATAAGACAACCGTTACTTGCATGGTGCAATAGCAGTTAGTTACATGACCTATTGTGACCAGAGCTAAATTCGACAAACAAATAATAGCGATGTGAAAACAAGTAAACTTAGATGAACTGATTGTGCGACAACCATTATATCTTAAAATAATAAACTACATAATTAAGTAGAGCATGAAAATTACTACTCAAGCTACATGGTGCTCCTCTGAGAGCAATAACACACATTTCACGCAAAATCTATAAACAAGACACTTTATTGTCCTGAAAAAATCCTCACTGGATTTGGTCTTAGGTCCACATTAGGTGACAGTGAAATGAGGATTTACTTCATTCTTTATGTTTAATATTAAATGTTTTAATTTAATTGATATAGGCTTAAGACAGAAACTCATCATATAACATACTTAACTGTTACATCAGACAGTGAATTAAAGTATTTGTTTATGATAATAAATATAATTAAGGCAAACTTTCCTTATTGCCTTTATTGCCAATATTCTTTATTGCCTATGACTTGTTTTACAGGATTACTCAGTTCTCCCATTCCTTGAGTGTAAATGAAGTGAGACACTTCTTTACTTTGCCAAATGTAACTTTTTTAAAACTTATATTCACAATAAAGTAGAATTTATCTGGCACTTGCTGTTGCAGTGTTTAAGAGAAAAGGCTTTTTCTTAAGCCTTTTGTCATCACGAACATGACAAAGACCAAACATATCTGAGCAACTAGTTCGTACATTTGTATTTTTAATAATGTACTGATAAATATAGATACATTTGAACATATTTTAGCAGTCAAAATTTATCGTGAGTGTTTAAAATACGTTGTACTTGTATTTCATAAATCTAGATCTTAAATTCGTATGGGCTGAAAATGGGTATGAAAAACTGTGACTATTTGTGAAGCAAATGTGTCTTTCTTGGCGTTTAGTACAGTGTGCGTAAGCATGCGTTGGTGTTACATAGACGAGCAATTTAAATAACCTAAACATTTGTGTATTTAGGCCTAAGTGTAGTCATCACGTATAAGTGCTATGTAACATTCTAGAAGTATGTCATAAATAAATGTCAGGGAATAAATGTATCTTTGTTTTCTGTAGCAGCTTGCCTACTCACTCGGCATGTATTGTACTTATTCTGCCTGAGTGATATCCATGTTTTTAGCATTATTTTATATACATTTTTGCATAGTTTTATAAACGGCGACAGTTCACTTTTGGACCAGAAGAAGTCTGAGTAATTAGAAAAAACAAGGGCTTGTAAATAGTCAATTGTGTCATTTATTTTATTTTTACTTTAGAATTTAATTTCCATGAGTTATAAACCTTTATTACCTAATTTGTAATCATTTTCATTTAATATTTTTATACCATGTGAAGTTTCTATTGTTTAATTAAATAATTTTGTACTGAGATAATAAAAAACTGTATAGAAATCTTTGAAATGATCAAAATCGCTTATCTGTATCACTATAGTATTGTTCCGGTTTCAAAATGTTACACAGTCACAAGTGGATCTTTTCTTAAACTCGAATGGCGGTTAAAGATAGTTAAGAACGTAGTATTACACTAATCAGAGCACAATAAAATATAAAATTTCAGCATTACACTAATTAAAGCACAATAAAATATAAAAATTCAGCATTACACTAATCAGAGTAGAAGAAAATATAAATATTCAGCATTATACTCATCAGAGAACAGGAAAATATGAAAATTCTGACATGCTAATGCAACTTATTCTGAATTTGTTTTTAGAAATAATAACCTAATTTCAGAGGTTTCAGTTTTATTGGTTTTCAAAGAACACAGTTATAATAAATATTTGTGTTCACCTAATATTTTAAAAATAAGAAGAATTTGGTTCTTTTTAGTAACATCTCAGAAAATACATTAGATTCTGCTTTAGGATATAGATTTTATAGATGCTAATAAAAGAAGTGTCATTTCAATAGAGAAAAACAGTTGATTTCCGCCAGTTAATATTCAGGAATAATGCGTTTTATTTCAGTAAAATGTTTTACCTCTAGTCCAAAGGTGAGGGAGCGAGACGGAACATTTTAAGATGATAAAGTATGTTTAGGCAAGCAAGTTAGATCAACACGAGACTGTGTGATATTTCAGAACCAGAATAAATATTTTTTTCTGTGATGAATTATTTATCAATTTTGTTAACTGTCAAATTTCTAGATATTTAAATTGTAATGAAAATTGGACAACCATGTTATACGCTCTCTTTATTTGTCCCTTATTGTAGCTTTGAATTGTCACACGTAACTAATAAAATATTTTAAAACTGGTATGTGCTTGCGTACTGCAGATAAATAAAGTTACGTAATAACTTTGTTATTCCTGGACAAACAAAGCTACCAACATTTAAAATATTCAAAGTATATTTTCACTATAATAATCCAATATTAATATCACTTATACATACATTTTATTATAATTGAGTTTGCGATGTATACATCCAAAACTCAGAATCCAGAAACTACAGTACCGTCTTCACAAATCGTACCTGGATAATATTTTTATAACTAGACAGTATTTTTATAGTTGTGCAAGAAATAAAACAAGTTAAATTTCCACAAAAATGATGTGTTTCAAATTTAACCATAAAAATTACAAACAAAACGGAGTAAGTTTCAAATATAAAACAATCAAGAAACAAATTGAAAAATATATATTTGCTTTTCTGTAGTGAAAATCTCTTGAGTGTTGCAACAGAAAAACAAGTCACTTTCATTGATACTGCGTCTGCAATGAAATACTTGAATGGAAGCTACTCCGTAATGTAATGGTGTGAATGAAATACTTGAATGGAATCTACTCTGTGATGTAATGCTGTGAATGAAATATAATGGGTGTGAATGGTGTGAAATACTTGAATGGAATCTACTCTGTGATGTAATGGTGTGAATGAAATACTTGAATGGAATCTACTTTGTGAGGTAATGGTGTGAATGAAATACTTGAATGGAATCTACTCTGTGATGTAATGGTGTGAATGAAATACTTGAATGGAATCTACTCTGTGATGTAATGGTGTGAATCAAATACTTGAATGGAATCTACTTTGTGAGGTAATGGTGTGAATGAAATACTTGAATGGAATCTACTCTGTGATGTAATGGTGTGAATGAAATACTTGATTGGAATCTACTCTGTGATGTAATGGTGTGAATGAAATACTTCAATGAAATCTACTCTGTGATGTAATGGTGTGAATGAAATACTTGAATGGAATTTACTCTGTGAGGTAATGGTGTGAATGAAATACTTGAATGGAATCTACTCTGTGATGTAATGGTGTGAATGAAATACTTGAATGGAATTTACTCTGTGAAGTAATGGTGTGAATGAAATACTTGAATGGAATCTACTCTGTGATGTAATGATGTGATGATAGCTCATTTTTAAACAAAATTTTAAATAAATTCATTTTTATCATGGATGTGAACATTAGTGAATATTACGTATGAATAAATTGATTTAGAATTGCTAAACAATTAGAGAAATGACCACTGGTCTTCTGTAGAAACTAACAGTTATACCTGCTCGGAAGGCGGGCATTTCTGCTGGTATTTTTAACGGCGCTATGGACAGACTTTTAAGCAATGAGAAAAGAAAACACGTTTTTTTAACTATTTGAAGTATCGATAATCTAGCGAAATTGGTACTAAGTATAGTCTTACCTAAGGTTAATAAACATGGTATAAAACCTTTATCAGTAGTGACAAACATTAGTTCGAAACTATTCCTTGAGCGCTTATACAGACTTCTAAGTCATTCATAATCTTGGTCTCTTCACTAACAAACCTAGATGTACTAAAATAATTTTGTTGAAAATCTTGTTTCGAGTTTCGAACAGTTTTACTCTTATATTCAAAGAGATCTGAACCAATAGGACAGCTATAAACTTACGTTGTAAACGTCATACTTCTTATTAATGAACAAATTTTGAGACTGAAAACTAATTTGTTTTTGTGAAAGTACTACATATGTACACTTAATATGACGACGTTTGTCATATGAATTTTCTTTAACAAAACTAGACTATGTACCTGTTTTATTTTATTAAGTAGATTTCTAAAGACTCAGAAACTTGATTTCTTTTTCTACCTTTTATGGTAATGCTTTCTTTATACACTTCATCTTATTAAATACTGATAAGTTTAGAAGTTTAGTATCCAATATGTTCTGAAACGTTTTACTGTAATAATCACAACAACCGACATATTTTTAACTTTCAAAAAAAAATTGTTTTATTATAAACTGTGAGAGGTTTCAGTTTCTTTTTTAAAGTTTTTCCGAAGAACGGTTAAATTAAAATATTTATGTTAACCTAATATTGACAAATGAGAATTTTTTTAAACAAAGCAACATATATAAAAACACGTTGGATTCTACTTTAGGTTATAAATTTCATAGATGCTAATAAAAGACGTGTGAATTCAGTATAAAAAAACAGTTTATTTCGCCAGTTAATATTCAGAAATATTGCATTTGTTTTAGCAAAATGTTTAATTTAAAATGTTACTAATTCCAACTTGCAATAAAAGAAAATTATGGAAAAGACGGTTTTCTAAAAGGCTTCTCATTTATCAAAATTAGTAAATTAGCTATTTCAAAGGAATCTTCATCAGCTGAATAAAAATTAGATTTATAATATACAGGCAACTGAGGTTGAGTAAAACAAAAACAGTTTTTACTCATACTAATGAAGCTTTGAACATTTATCAACCAATACTAAGATTTTTTAAATAAAACCTAACTAATGAAACTAAACATAACTTTATATGATGCTGTACAATTTTAAGGCCCAAGATCCTAACTTGTCTATTCCACAGCTTAATGAATAGTAGCTTAGGAAATATCTTAGTTTCTAACCTGATGATGCTGGACACTCACTAAGTTAGAGCAAAGTAAAACATGCGATAACATTTGTTGTTAACTAGTTAATGCTTAGTTCTTGATAATGTTCTGGAAAGTAAAAATACGTAATGATATCTCGTTGTTCAAAGTGTCATACTTAACACTTGCTAATTTACAAGAAAGTATAATATGCAATAATATATTAAGTTAATATGTTTAGGAATGTTATTAGGTGGTTTTTAAATTATTATATAATAATTAGCTGCTATAAAACGAGGTATTTGTTCAAACATAATTATGTAAACAATAATTATATAATTATTGAACTGTTTTTATGCGTTTTTACTTTTCATTAACTCTGTTAAAATTTTCAGGAATTCATCGTCACACAACTATGTTTTTATAAGTATTCTGTAACATTGTGAGGTGAGACTGTAAGGGGTTACTATGTAAATAAATGACAGTGTGTTTATATTGATCAAAAGTTTTTAAGACAGTTTTCGCGTAATGTAGTCGATTCGTAGCAAGTTTGAGATCCGAATACATTCACTTCATGTCTTCTGTTGTCAGCATTATACTGGTGTTTCGTACTACAGAATACCTTCCACTTGCTTTTTGCTTTTCACCATTCAGCTCTCGAACTTTCATTATCGTTTCTGCAAATAAAGAGCTAAAAGTAGAAACTTCGTAAAGTATGATGATGGTTGTCTATTTTAACACAGCATATTGCTGACTAAGCTTTAGATTATTCTGAACATTTTCAATATTTTAAAGCAGCATCCAGTTAACCTTATATGCCAAAATTTCATAGATCAGACAGTTGAATGTATCAAGTTTGATGTCAAGTAAAAGAAATTTAGAGCTTTCAAGAATTAATATACTCTGAAATAGTAACATTACTATAGAAACATCTGTGTTTACTAACATAAAGCATTGACAGATCTTGAATTTACCACAAAAACACAACAGGAGTAATCTAGTGTACATCTTAGTAAAATATTTAGTGTTATCAATAAGTAGTTTAGTGTACAGATTAGTAAATTATTTAGTGTTATCAATAAGTAGTCTAGTGAACAGATTAGTAAATTATTTAGTGTTATCAATAAGTAGTCTAGTGAACAGATTAGTAAATTATTTAGTGTTATCAATATGTAGTTTAGTGTACAGATTAGTAAATTATTTAGTGTTATCAATAAGTAGTCTAGTGAACAGATTAGTAAATTATTTAGTGTTATCAATAAGTAGTCTAGTGTGCAGATTAGTAAATTATTTAGTGCTATCAATAAGTAGTCTAGTGTGCAGATTAGTAAATTATTTAGTGTTATCAATAAGTAGTCTAGTGTGCAGATTAGTAAGCTGAAGAGGTTCGATTATATTTGCCTCCAACTCTTTAAATTTTTCTTTATATTTACTAGAATTACAGTTTTTAGTGAACAAATTAACACTGATTATTTCTTCACCTTCTAGAACTGACAACTCCCCTGAATTTGAATGATCTGTTTAATTTGAGGCTGAAAATAGTTTATTGGTTTCACCTTGAAAGGTCTTTCAGAAATGACACCAAAGTCTGACAAAATGTAATGTGTTTTTGTGTGCTAGATTTTATCTGTTTTCAGGTGTTTTAATATATCATTACATAATTATACTAATGCTTGTAAATTAATCCACAGTTTTTACAAGTTGCAATATTTGCACGTAACAAAAAAGTTTTTGACGTGAGTGATGACGTATGAACTAGAAGCTAAACATTAAATACCTTTCAATTATAGCTTTATGTATCTCATTAATATATCTATTGTATCTTTGTTTACAGTTCTTTAAATAAGCTTAATTTTTTTACACCATTTACATGAAATTTTCTTCACTTAATAACCTACAAAGTATTTTGTGGTATTTTACCTAACTTTATAACCTTTCCGGAGTTAATATCATTTTTCCATTAAGAGTCGTAAGTCATCACTATCTAAATATGTTAGTCATTAATTGGCCAGAAGTGCGATTCGTAATCCGAGGGTCCGCATCCCCGTCGCGCCAAACATGCTCGCCCTTTCAGCCGTGGGGACGTTATAATGTTACGATCAATCCCACTATTCGTTGGTAAAAGAGTAGTCCAAGAGTTGGCGGTGGGTGGTGATGACTAGCTGCCTTCCCTCTAGTCTAACACTGCTAAATTAGGGACGGCTAGCACAGATAGCCCTCAAGTAGCTTTGTGCGAAATTCAAAATACAAAATACAAACTGGCCAGAACACAACCTGAAAAATGATAATTTTACTAGAAACAAAAAACATTAGGTTCAAGTATGTGCATCTTTGATCAACCGTTCAGGTTCAAAATTTTCAATAACAAACTTTTTGAAACGATAAATTTTCCGTTTCCTAATATACAGAGTATAGATAGGTTATATTGCAATGTTTACTGTTCACATCTTATAAGATACGGAAATTATAATCACGATTTCATTTTTCACGATCGAGTTTAATAATAAATTAAAAACTGTCCCTATCTACTATCTAGCGAAAGCACAGCCAAGGGAACGGGCTTGAAGAAAAACTTTGACATAGTAGCCATTGTTACTACTCTCATAATTGTTTATTTGTTTGTTATTGAATTTCGCGCAAAGCTAGACCAGGGCTATCTTCGCTAGCCGTTCCTACTGTTGCAATGTAAGACTAGGGGGAAGGCAGATAATCATCACCACTCACTGCCAAATCTTGGGCTGCTCTTTCATCAATGAAATGTGAGACTGACTGAACATTATAACGCCCTCACAGCTGAAAAGGCAGTCATGTTTGATGGGACAGGAAATCAAACCCGTGACCTTCAGCTTGTGAGTCAAATAATTTAAACATCTGGTCATGCTAGGCCTACCCCTCGCAACTAAATGCAAGTAATTACAATCATATAATACAAAATATCCCATTTAATTGAATTACAATAGTATATGTTATTTATTTTAGTTCTTGTATCAAGTCTTCTTATCGCTGTGGTCATATTTGCATTTCATAATTTATTATATTTTTCGGTTAGTTATAAGAAAAATTTGTTTTATTATTTCCTTTCTTTAAATTGACCATGTGTGCCAGGAAAGAAGTGGTCTTAACTAAACATTCGTGTTGTAGAGTAACTTCTCAGCGTATGTTCGGTTATTTATTATTTTTGTATTCCATTGCTTTAAGTTTTAAACTTAAGATTTATATCCTCACTATTTGTGTAGCTAAGTTGATTACTGATTCAAGATTTTACTGTCCTGCTAATGATGTAGGATTTTCCAAAAGGTTTCATTTATTCATATGGTCAAGAAATTTATTAAGTTCCTTTCATCCTATCTAACTATTGTTCTGTGTCGTCCACCGGAATACTACCTCATTTGTTCATGGAGAAGTTATACTTTGTGCATGAAAGTAAACAATAATTTTCGTCAGTGGCAGATGAGGTGATATCTCGAAGTTACAACCTTCTTTATTCTATAATGGTAATGAAACATTATATGGGTAAGAATGACGTTGTACGCTTAAGGATATAATGTGATGATTTCTCAGATTGGAACATATTGTATTTGAGGATGATCCTCGATGTTTCAGCGTGAGACGTCGGGCTCATAAATATACAAATTAGGTTTGATCACGGTGGAAAGAGCACAGACAGTTCATTTGGACATTTACAGATTTTTTTAACCTTGCGTGTTTGTATTAGCACAATAGTTTTTACAAGCTTACCGTATAATTAGTGTACATTACGCTATAGGTTACTGGCTTTCTTTGAAACCAGGACCTTGTTTTGAAAACCCGAGTAACACAATAATAGTTGATAATGTCTGTCGGATCTGGAGGACACATTATTATATGTTTTATACCTGTTCATATTTTAGTTTTAAAATAAAGTTTAGCACATAGTTTAGTTAATGTTAGTTATTCAATCTACTTAGGTATCTGTTCTGTCAGTTTAGACTTATCCTTTACGCAACGTACCATTATGATTAAACAGTCTATAACGGTCTATACGAGGTCTGTTAAAAAAATACGCGGACTGACGTCATAAAACAAAATGTACTTTATTTAGAAGTTACAGGTCTGGGACCCCTTCAAAGTACTCTCCTCCCCAACGCACACACTTATCCCAATGGTGTTTCCACTTGTTGAAACAGTCCTGGTACGCTTCTTTTGTAATGTCCTCCAGCTCCTTCGTCGCATTTGCCGTAATCTCGGGAATCGTCTCAAATCTTCTTCCTTTCAAGGGTCTTTTGCTCAAGGAGCAAGGTCAGATGAATGGGGAGGGGGAAGAACAGTAATCGAGTGTTTGGCCAAAAACTCACGAGTTCTGAGGGCTGAATTTCGCAGCAACGCGGTGCATCTTCAATTTCTAGGTCAAAATCTCGTAACAAGATCCAACTGATATCCCACATTCTTCAGCAAGCTCCCTGACAGTCAGACGTCGATTTGCCCGCACCAGGGTGTTGATTTTGTCGACGTGTGGGTCATCAGTTGACGTGGAAAGACGTCCAGGACGCTCATCATCTTCAATGGACTGTCGACCATCCTTAAAACGTTCATGCCACTTGAAACATGCCGTACGCTTCATAGCAACATCACCGTAAGCCGTGTTAAGCATAGCAAAAGTTTCAGTCGCAGATTTTCCAAGTTTAACACAAAATTACACAGCAAGTCGTTGCTCCTTCAGGTCATTCATTCTGAAATCCGCCAAACGAAAAAATCGCACTTCACTTAAAACCACGTAGCTAATACATAAATGAAAATATCTGCAATCGAGAAATGGCGTCGTAATCAGCTGATCTGTGCAAACCTAGCGACACCAAGCGGATTCCCCTGAAACCAACTGGAGCCGCGCAATTCAAACAGTCCGCGTATTTTTTGAACAGACCTCGTACTTTTTCTTCATCAGTACACATGCATCAAACATCTGTCAGTTTAATTTGTTTCAATTACATAGTGCCTGGTATGACCAACTGGTTAGGGCGCTAGACTCATAATCCGAGGGTCACAAGTTCGAATTCCCGTCACACCAAACAATCCCAGCCTTTCAGCCGTAAGTGCGTTAGTGGTAACGGTCAATTCCATTATTTATTGGTAAAATAGTAGCCCAAGAGTTGGCGGTGGATGGTGATGACTAGTTGCCTTCTCGCTAGTCTTACACTGATAAATTAGGGACGGCTAGCGCAAACAGCCCTCGTGTAACTTTGAGCAAAATTCTAAAACAAGCAGACAAACCATTCTATATTTGATCATAATTGGCACTCTGATGAGCACTTGAAGAGTCGAAATTCATTATATTTTATTAATGATGAATACTTGGCCATCTGTGGTTGATATATACGTTCCATTATAGTAAGGCAAGTTGTAAAAATAAAAGCTGAAAAAAAAGAAAATTTAAATATTAAAAATCACGCTAAGCCTGCCTTTATCAATCCCAAAAAATGCGCAGACTGAGAATAGGTTAAACCGATTCTCAAAAGTTATACACGTACCTCACTCTGTTAGAGATTTCGTCTCTGATATATATTTCTTTTACGATAATTTTTTTTTTTCTCTTGATTTATAAGTCGATATATACAAAATCTCGTAAGTGTCGTGTTCCTATCCAGCCCCCAGATGTTACTTTCTATAGCAGGGTACAGTCATGGAAACTGTTTACTGTTTAAATCAGGAGATGGTTGTATTGTGTCTCAGTCTACCATACAAGAATTCTCTACTGATGTCACATGGATCCGATTAACGGTGCACACAGAGAAAGAGAATGTGAAAAGTGAAAACAGTTTTGGCGTCTTTTAACCGGATTCAGAAGTGTGACTTGTTTGAAAAATCACTTAGCCATACTTGTATTATTTTTGCTAATTATGAGGTTATCAGTTTTTCCTGTAACCTAGAGGTCGTCGTTTTAGTTCGTTTTAAAAACAAAATTTGTTATCGTTCCTTCATTTTATTTACAAAATTTGTGTTCATTCCTCTCACGACTCCCCGTTTAACACCAGTAAGGGTACAACGCTAAACAGGTTCGATTCCCTGTAGTAAGCACAAAGCCCACATGGCTTTGTTCTAAAGCAAACAGATTTATTTCACTTTAAATTCCAAAGCCACCAAAATAGTCATCTTTCCCACTATACATCAGTCTGCATCTAAGTTAGTTCTTCAACCAGAGATTATTTTTATTTCTACTTCATATACCATGTCTTTTCACTTTATTTCGACCTGAAACAAATAATTACACATTGTCTTTCACAAATATTATAATATGGCAAAGATCAGACCGATGTTTACATTCCTTAGTTCTTGAAACAGTAAATAGATAAATGGTTTTGTTTCTGCTTATACCGTACTTTTTTATCATGGGGTCCATTGATAGATGGCTTTATAACTTAATGAATCTCAAAATCGAAAACATGATTACGAGAACTGGAATAGGGTGAACGTTTGTATAGTAATAAAAGTTAAAAAGTTCTAATAACTTTTTAGTACCACTAGGGATTACATTTTATTGCGAACGGTTACTAAAATATATAAAATATTTTCTATTTATTTTCGTTTTTACTTTTCAAAATTCTCTTATTTATTTGGTTTTCACAAGTCTAAAACTTGGAAATTTGGAGAGATACTGGAAGTGGGAAGAGAGTTCTGAGTACATAGAGTCCCTACAGTTTACAAATTGTTGATGACTAAATTATAAATTGTACACAAACAATAAAATGCGGTGCTCTAATGAGCACAAACGATGCACTTAGAATCACAATAAATAAAAATTTTTAAGTTATGGAGAGAACGATACATGGATCTTAATAAAACAGTATGTGGGAAGACAATACATGGATCCTAATTAAACAATATGGGGACAGTACATGAACATTAATAAAGTAATAAATTGTAAAGATCGAACAAACAATAACAAATTACAAATTTGTAAAAATGGTCTTGTATAAAAGAGCTTTATAAACATGTTCCTTTATAGTTACTTTAATAACTTATTGTGTTAATCTCTTCTTGTTTTTTTATTGTCAATGTGTATATTCTTTCATTAATAGTGTATACACATAAATATTATTCTCATGTCATAACTGCTACAACATTTTAGGAATTTCATAAGAAATTATAACTCTCACTTCCTTTATTAAAATGTTTACAAAGTTGTATATTTAACAAAACAATCAGACGTCTGACGCAATGCTTCGTGTTTAAAATATGCAATAACAAAATATAATTAAAACATTTTCTTAAAGTGCAACAATATTAGTACAGGTATGTTGATGATACAATTGCTGGATTCACGTATACAGAACACACAATTAGTTTTTTTTCAATTACGTTAACTCGATACAGACAACATTAAGTTCACGTGTGAATAAGAAAAAACTAAGCATATAGCATTTCTTAACCTCAAGATCACTAGAACCGATACAGAATTCGAAACAGAAATCCACAGAAAAATCACCCATACTGGACTATACATTCTCTGGGACTCAGCACATGAAACAAAACAAAAACTCAACATATTAATAAGCCAAATAAACACAGCCACAAAACTATGTTCACCAGATAAAATTAACAATGAAATAAACAAAATTAAATAACACTTCATCAACATCAACAAATTTCCTCCAAAAACTGTGGAAAAAATTACACGCACACACCTAGACTACGACAATCAAACAACAATAAATCTCAAGATAAAACAAACTACAAACCCTTACACTGCTGCATTTCATATGTTCCCGACATCAGCGAAAAAATAACCAACATTTGGAAAAAACTTATAAAGAAACACAACATTCCAGTAAACACTAAATTTATTCAAAAACCAGGTACAAAACTAAAGTCCATACAATGTAAAAACTACACTGACAAACACAACACCAACATAATTTATAAAATACGATGCAGCAAACGGCCACGACTTCTATATTGGAGAAACAAGCAGAAAAATAGAAACCAGATTCAAAGAACAAAAAAAAAAAAAAAAATACCTTCACACGTTTCTGAACACTGCAAATCAAATAAACACAACATAACCATAGAAAACACACAGATACTAAGTAGGGAAACAAATATAAACAAACGCAAAATCGAAGAAGCCCTATTTATACAGCAACTAAAACCAAAATTAAACCAATATAAAGAAACACCTTTATACCTGTACTAATTAATAACCTAACATTCAACTGCAACGCCACCTACAATCCCGTACCCATTTATACTCTCGTCCCCAAGACATGAATCCGGTAACAGTCACTTGCAAACTCTCTCTTTCGCAACCTGAAGATGACTTAGGAAGGTCGAAACGTTGTTTTCTCCTTATCAATAAAAGTGTTAATACCCATACCAGGAATTCTGAGATACATTTTTATTTCAAGTGGGTTTATCGTCATCAAGAATAAAAATCAATACGAATAATCAGAAATTGTCCTATTATGCAACTCAACAGAAAAAAGTGCAAATACCAGACAAAACAGATTAAACGGATTATTGTTTTTGCCTCCAATTTGTTAAAAAAAGAAAATATTTTCTGACGTATCTGCAAAAACCTATATCAAAAATAATAAATCAATGTTCTAAGTTTTCCCTGATAGCTTCATTTATAAACAGTAGATGTCAGCACCATTATATTTATAGTTGTGAGAACTAAGCTTCAAATATAAATAAATTTTTCTGGAAATATTTGGTTATCTGCGTTAGTTCTAAGGTTGGCTAAAATAAACTTCAAATTAAATAAGACTTATTAGCAAAAGTTTCAAGAACTTTAAGTTTCTCTTCTGTGATTTCGAAAACAAACGCTTTTTGATTATCCAACAATTATGCTATGGTATTTTTTAAGGAAAGAAAACCTTTTGCTTCAGATGACGAACAATGTTGAAAAAATATTACTTCCCTTGAAACGCTAGTGTTTAATTTTATAGATATATAAAAATCCAGAGTTTTATGTCTAATCTTAAAATTAAAACTTTACTTAAAATAACCTGAAAAAATACGGGCTTAGTTTTAAAAAATGCTTTGCCTCTTTAGTTGGTTGTGAAACATTTGTTTTATTCTATATTCGTCATCAAACGTATTAATAAGGAACAAATCATTACATGAAGAACATAAACAAGGAATGACATTGGATATTATAGCTGCTCAAAGTAGATCAGTCCGAAATAGGTTTGAATTAATTGTTTTTTGTTGTAGGCTTATTTTGTTTGTGTTTTTTGAATTTCGCACAAAGCTACTCGAGGGCTATCTGTGCTAGCTGTCTCTAATTTAGCAGTGTAAAACTAGAGGGAAGGTAGCTAGTCATCACCACCCACCGCCAACTCTTGGGCTACTCTTTTACCAACGAATAGTGGGATTGACTGTTACATTATAACACCCCCACGGCTGAAAGGACAAGCATGTTTGGCGCGACGGGGAATGCGAACCCGCGACCCTCAGATTACGAGTCGCACGCCTTAACATACTTGGCCATGCTGGGACTTTTGTTATAGGACATTAGTACTAGATCCATTATATTTCTTACCATTACATTCGAAATGTTGTGTTTTAGGAATTTTCGATAATTATAAGAGTACTATTAGTATTAAAAGTACACTACATTCGTCATATCCATTGCCTATTGACGAGTTCTGTTCAATCCACAGTTCTTCAGGCCAACTGGAATACAACAAACACATTACTAAAAGGTGCTCACACCACGACAACTGTCGTTATAACAAATGACCACTATCATTACCACTAGTCATTATAGGCGTACAATAACCAGTTGCCTTCTACGTCATATTTATGCTATAGCATTAAAATTACGTTCAGCTCTTTATTCTTGTCTTGAAACTAAATAATTTAAACCATTTTGGAAACAAATTTGCTCCTTAAATTACTGCAACTAGTGTTGTTAACAGTAGGTTGATTAGCAAGTTAAATTTCTTTCTCGATGGTCGCGGGTTCGCATCCGAGTCGCGCTAAACATGCTCGCCCTCCCAGCCGTGGGGGCGTTATTATGTGACGATCAATCCCACTTTTCGTTGGTAAAAGAGTAGCCCAAGAGTTGGCGGTGGATGGTGATGACTAGCTGCCTTCCCTCTAGTCTTACACTGCAAAATTAGGAACGGCTAGCACAGATAGCCCTCGAGTAGCTTTGTGCGAAAATTCAAAACAAACAAACAAACAAAAGAATATCTTTCTCGTGGCACAACTGTTTACTGAAAGAGTTTGGCCTAGTGGTTAAGCGTGCTGAACTACAGAACAGCATATCCAAGTTTCGAGCTAGGATATGCTGTTAAATATGCTTCACACTTTTAGCTGCGAGGACCATAACTGTGAAAGTCAATCCCGCTACTTGATTATGGTTGGTGGTTTTCTTCGCTCTAGCCTGATGTTCTAAACTAAGATTGTCTATAAAAGTATGTGACTTGATTGTTTAATTGGTCCACGTGTCACATAATGAGTTGTTTAAGTTGAGAATATAAATTACAAGTGGAATTGAATATATACTTGAAAAGGACTTAAAAATAAAGCGTAAAGACACTACATTGATAGGAATTGGATATAGTACATCGTATTAATGTTTCTTTATCGTAAAGAATGTTTAGTTTAGTGAGAAGTTCGTCCGTTTATGGGTATCGCTTTATTAACGGAGACTCGTTCAACAAAAGTAATTTATTATAGAGTGTGTAATTAATTTTTATAAGTCATTTTTTTATAAATTAAGCTGATTCTTTAATAAATATAAAGAACTACCATAATTTTAAATAAATTTCAATTTTTTTTCAGTTGATGTTGCTCTTAATAACTAAAATATAAGTAGTAATTCTCGTTATCTGGAATTTCGTACAAAGCTACTCGAGGGCTATCTGTGCTAGCCATCCCTAATTTAGCAGTGTAAGACTAGAGGGAAGGCAGCTAGTCATCACCACCCACCGCCAACTCTTGGGTTACTTTTTACCAACGAAAAGTGGGATTAAGCGTCACATTATAACGCTCCCACGGCTGAAAGGGCGAGCATGCTTGGCGCGACGCGGGCGCGAACTCGCGACCCTCGGATTACGAGTTGAATGCCTTACGCGCTTGGCCATGCCGGGCCCGCTCGCTTTTCTATGATTATTGCTTGTATAAATTTGCTCACATGAAACTATTAATGAATCAGCCATGTTGTTCTTCCCAATTCTGTGGGTAGATGACTATGATTTTTCATTCTTCCCTATTTCTCTCAATCGGCATGAAACTTTTAAATTTATGCCTTTCATCTGTATTCGATTTTCTAATTTAATCGTGTCAATCTTGTATGATTGATGTATGGAAGTTATTTTAGGCCTTGCACGGGTCTTTTAAATCCATTATGATAATCGCCTCTTGATCATACATCTGACCAGTAGTTGTAATACACATTGTCTGTAGTAGGGGTATCGATGTCCTATGACACGATTTAGCCCTAATTAACTACAGGGATTCAATCAAAGTAAAAAGTAGACAAATCTATACTATCATTTTAAAAGTGCGAAAAATATGGATATGCGACTTAAGCGCGATTAATAATGTTTAAGTCGCATAAGTTTACTTTACAATTCCATACATTAATGAACTTTTACTTTGTTTAAAATTCCAATCTTGTGCAATAAATGCACACTTTTTGACGTGTGCATTTTTTCACTTTTTGTTTATACTTGTAAATGTTTTAATGGTCAAGTGATTAAGGCGCTCGGCTCGTAATCTGACGGTCGAGGATTAAAACCACAGTCACATCAAATATACTTGCTCTTTCAGCCGTGGGAGCGTTATAATGTGACGGTCAATCTCACTATTCGTTGGTAAAAAAAGAGTAGCCCTAAAGTTGGCTAATTTACCAGTGTAAGATGAGAAGGCAGCTAGTCAGCTAGTCATTACCACCCACCGTCAACTCCTGGGCTACACTTTTACTAACGAATAGTGGAATTGATCGCCACAATATAACGCTCCCCATGGTTGAAAGGGTGACCATGTTTGGTGTGATAGAAAATCAAGCCCGCAGCCCTCAGATTACGAAGTAAGTGCCCTAACCACCTGACCATGACAGGCCTTCTCATGGCTGAAAAACATTTTCACTTTTCCTTTACATTCAGAACATTTCCAAATGTATCAACATGAGCAACAAAATATGACATAAATATTTTTGAAAATTTCGTGAGAAATAAAAAGTTCAGCTGAAAACCAATAAAATGTATTGAACTAAAGCTTTCTGTTTATTATTTATCCAATGGCAAATTGATCAAAAGCTTACTCTTTTGTACTTGTAATAGAATTTTGGAAAATAACTCACGTTTAAATATCGACTAATCTTCACCCCCCAGTAAGATAAGTTTGCTAGACAGCAAAATATGTGTACACGAATAAAATGATAATTTCTATCTAGACAAAACTACAAATTGTTTTGAATTTCGCGCAAAGCTACTAGAGGGCTAACTGCGCTAGCCATCCCTAATTTAGCAGTGTAAGGCTTGAGGGAAGGCAGCTAGTCATCACCACCCACCGCCAACTCTTGGGCTACTCTTTTACCAACAAATAGTAGGATTGAGCGTCACATTATAACGCTCCCACGGCTGAAAGGTCAGGGCATGTTTGGTGCGACTAGAATTCGAACCCGCGACCCTCAGATTACGAGTCGAACGCCTTAACACGCTTGGCCATGCCGGGCCTCAAAACTACAAATACAAGTGGATTTTAATATACAGGATCTCGTGCATTTTAAGCTCTCCATATGTTCTGGCTGTATTAAAATGATTTTTTTTTTCTATTTTAACGCTGTTTTTGCGCCTCAGCAAGAAAACGTAAATTATTTATATAAAATGTTCGCAAATATATACAGCATACATTTAGTGCTACATTTTTAATATTTCATAATATTAATATCAAATTTTCATTTCCTTTTATAACTGCTTCACATTTGTATAAGTTCCCACGAATAAATTATTAAAACAAGTGAAAACGAGTGTGTATGGCACTAACTTTATATCATCGACTTGTTGCTAGGTTACTTTCTCAATAAACTGAAATCTTTTCAGATTTTTCTGGACAAACAACATTGCAACGTGGGGAAAAAACAGAGGATATTTCTACTCGAGCTGCTAACTTGATTTTATTCTATGTACAACTAATTTAAATATCAGTATTGGTCACGCAAATTAATCAAATCTTGCTTTAAAGTGGACAATCTACCAATGTTAGAAATGTCATGGAAATAAGCAACTCAGTTTATTCCATGTACTTCAACGTGTAGGCTGATTTAGCTCTTTTATGGATTTAAGTGTATATGTTATACTTTAAACTTTTATGTAGAGATATAATAATGTTTGTTTCTCTGTCATATAACTTAAAAGTTGATGAAGTGTTTCCTTCGTCCTTATTTTAGTTTAAGACACTTTACTGCATCAGATTTCTCGGAATTTAACTAAATAGTAGTAAAAGCAAAGAAGAAAACGTTTTGACCAAATCGTATATTCACATCTTTGTTTTCGTTAAACAAACACGTGAGGTAATATTTACACTTCGAACTTTCAGATAAACAAAGTTTTTTCACTTGCAAACGATTTACTTTCATCTTTTTATACGTTCATTACTCTATTGTATCAAACTACTACATTATCTAATCACTGTATGTCTCTTAATAATCAAGTTTATATAATGCTTGGAATAGAGAAAGGCTTTTAAGAAATATCGAAATTAGGTTACGTTATGGCTAAACAACCATGAATGTTATCTTCGTATGTTCTTAATAAAAACTAATACAATCCTGGCATGGCCTTGTGGTCAAAGCGCCCAACTCTCAATCTGCGGTATCAAGCTCGAATCCTGTCACTGAACATGTTCGTTGTTTTAGTCGCGGGAATTATACATAACAATCGTCTCTATATTTTGTTCGTAAAATATTAGACCAAGCATTGATACATTTGGGTTTGTTTTGAATTTCGAGCAAAGCTACACGAGGGCTATTTGCGCTAGCCGTCCCTAATTTAGCAGTGTATGACTAGAGGGAAGGCAGTTAGTCATCACCACCCACCGCTAATTCTTAGTGATCTACTGAAATGTGTAGCGAATTGAGCATAATGTTACAACTCGAACCTTGAACCTTCTGATATATAACCATACAGACATAGTTCTTGTAAATAATGAGCTACTCAAAGTTTTCTTTATGCGCAGTTTCATGAAATATTATTGGTTGTGATTCTTATAGTAACTGAGAATCGTAACTGTCAAACTATTGTACGTCTGATTCACAATGAGATGTTTTCCCTTTATGGTAAAAGCACAAGATTTTGTTTGTTTGTTTGGGAAAGCACAAAGCTACTCGAGGGCTATCCAGCCGTCCCTAATTTAGCAGTGTAAGACTGCAGCTAAGCCACCTGTAACGATGTGAAAAGACGTCCAATGGGCCAAAAACACGAGGACCAATATTCTTTAAGAGATGATTCGTACCTCAGCCTGAAGCCAAATAAGAAAGGTATTCTTATTTGAAATGAGCTTGGAACCAGTATCAAACTGATGTTTAAACAAAAATATGAAACATGTGACGATGATAGAAGTATAGATGGGAAAAAATAATGTGTATTGGTGGACGTCCCAACTTCTACATTGACGTCATTCATTACAGGGTCCACGTTACACGACCTATGCTGGCGTTACTGTTCCTGATTTTAGCGTAATAAACAATAATTCTCAAATCGTAACACGCTGAGTTGGTTAGCACATTCCCCAGAGAAAAGAAGATTGACCACAATGAAATGATCTACACAGTAACAGGACATTTATGTCATTGAGCAAAGATAGGATGTTTTTTTCGGGAGATGCGTCACATCCTCTCTGACGTCATATCCTGGCTGACTCTTAAAATAACTTCTAAACTTTAAGGAAAGTCGTCGAGGGTACATCAGCTACCTATCAACACTGAGTTTAAGCAATGAACATCGATGATAGGTTGCCGTTGACTTTTATCGTAACCAAACTCTTCAAACAGCTGTAAAGACGTACAATTACCCTTATCAAGGTTTTACATTTATTAACCAATCACTTTTATTTCAGGCCACTTGAAACATCATGCCAGATTTGTACAAAAAACTTTATAGAGTGACTGCTATTATTTTGTAAAAGTACTGTTTAATTTTCATAGATAAAATCATATATATATTTTAATCGCCCCTAGCTAGTACAGCGGTATGTCTCCGGATTCACAACGCTAAAATCAGGGGTCGATTCCCATCAGTGGGCTGAGCAAATAGCCTTTGTGGCTTTGCTAAAAGAAAAAACACACACACACATATTTCAATTATCCTTCTTCTTATATTCGGTCTATTTCGAGAATAATAAACTTTTACTAAAAGTTCTGATACAACGATAAAAGTAAACTATTCTGACAAACACGACACGATATACAAAAATATATCGTTACATGTACATCATTAAGTAAAATTTGTTTTACAAACATGACATGATATACAAAAGTATATACTTTTTTACGTATATATCATAAAGTATAAATTTTAGAAATGTTATAACTTATTTTGAAAATCGATAGCAAAATACGATCTATATACTTATATCATGAGACTAGTCGCTTATTTCTGAAGATGTGATGTTATAATATGAGATATACACTTATGTAATGAGACTAGGCAATTGGTTATGAACAAGTAAAGGTATAATATGTGCTATATATATGTCATAAAGCTAAGTACTTAATTATTAAAAAGGTTTTCTGGTGATACATTATTCTCTATAGATAAGTATACTTATATTAAAAAAGATATTTTCTAATTTGAGGTTTGAATATGAATACTTATGTTTATTTTAATATTTAACAGGTAAACACATTAAACATTTACAAGTAGAGGATAATGTGTACATCAGGAACGTTTTGTTCGCATTTTAAAAGATAAAGTTTTGTTGATATCCTTAAATGTTCTGTTAGTTAACAGTCAAAGTTTACAACTGTTGTTCTTTGTAAGGGTTAATTTCAGTGGCGAAACAAAGAATCCAGAGCCCTGGGACAAATATTTTATTTGGGGCTTTTCTTTTCAGAAGCTAAGACCAGGCCCTCAGGTGTTACGGGTCCTAGGGCAATGCATCGTCTGCCCTGCATTATTTCCACCTCTGGATAGTTTCTCTGTTTATTTTTTAACAAAATTATCTGTCGTATAATTTTTCGACCAATAATACATTAATACTCCTGTATATGTTGTATCTGCGGGGTTTTATTCACTGAAAAAATATTATGCTTTTTTCTGCACTTTTGTCTGTAATGAAAGACGTTCCATAAGAAATCACCACCACCTACACCTCCTAAAAATAAAGACGACACACATTATACACATGACAAGCCTGATTAATCAGAAAACAAGAAGAAGATTTGGAAAAAAAAAAGTAAAATAATCAACCAACCGCTGTTAAACAAAAGATTAGGAACTTATTGTTTTAAATTTCGCGTAAAGCTTTATAAGAGCTATCTGCGCTAGCCTTCCCAAATTTAACAGTGCAAGACTAGAGGGAAGGCAGCTAGTCATCATCACCCACCGCCAACTTTTGGACTACTCTTTTATCAACAAATAGTGGGGTTGACCGTCACGTTATAGCGCCACCCACAGCTGAAAGGGCGGGCATGTTTAATGTGAATGGGATTCAAACCCGCGACCTTCAGATTACGAGTCGAGTGCCTTAACCACCTGGCCATGTCGGGCCAGAAACTTAGTTCCATTGCTCTAGAGCATGTTATCTTGCTGCGTTTGAGTGTACTAAATGTTTAATTATCATGCTTGGAAGTTTATCAAAAAAAATTTCGAAACTGAATCCTAGAATAAAGATTTATAATAAGGTAGAAATGTTACAAAATATGCTACAAAATTACAAATCGACCCACAATAGTAAACAACAGTAACCAGAACTGCAGAAAAATATATAAATATCAGTGTAATAGCATTTCAATAGTTGAAATCGTTGTATATTTAATTATTATTTCAAGCGTCAGTGAAAAGTAAATATCAAATTTAGAGTTGAATAAAATTAGTAGTATAAACATGTGTTTGGAAAACCAAATAAATATATCTGATCTCAACTAGACATCCATAGAAGGGTCTTTTATATAAGAACTAGCAAAAACACGTAAAACATTGACGACCAAATTAGTGTCTTTATTGCAACAGAATTTATTTTAAATACAGGATTTCCAGAATAATGCAAAATAATTCTGGTAGCAGATACAGAAAGTTTTAAGTCCATTTGCTTTAGGCTTCACATAAGGTAAGCCTTTATTAATACTACATTTGATCAAAAAAATAAAATAACAATATAACGTATGTACGTTTTTTGTTGTTTTAATGTATTTTTGCTTTAGTTTAGCTTGGACTAAACTCTATCCTACATAATACTATCAATAAATTAACTTATAATGTTACTGCACTACTTAACATCAAACCTTGAAAACTTTGATAAGTCTTTAATATGTTGTTGTACAAAGTGTCTGATATGTTTACTTAGATAATAAGGTTCACGTGCACTTTCAGGACAGATAAAACCTGAGTATTATCAACACAAATGTTGTGTGGTTGTAGTTACAGCTACAAGAGCTGAAAATAAACATAACCAGTTCTAGTTTTTTGTGTTAACAAACTGCAAAAGCTGAACTGCATTAATGGAATACTTATAAGCTTATACCTGTTTTTCTTATTCCAAACTAAACTCATCATGAAGTGTGCTCTAGGACAGTAAGTAATTAGTTGTTGAAACGTCTGTGAAAAATTAAACAAACAAACAGACTATTCGACAAATCTCGGTTAAGATTGAAAAGAAAAGGTTCTGGAATAATAATAATTTAAAAATGAAAATGTGAGAGAATCCTTATTAGAGTCGTAACACTACTCTGAAGTTACAGATTTTTGATATGCAAGTACAATGTTTATGCAACAGGTAAATCTATTATAAAGCCAAAAGTGAAAGGAAACTGGGAATGTTGTGTGTAAAAACTATCATATAATAAATAAATACATACATATAATGTATATTGTATTCTGTAACTAGAAACCAGTATTTTCACTCCTAATATTTTTGTGACCTTTACTTTAAATCTGGTTTTAGGTTAGTCCCATACAAGTTTATTTACTTACTTCTCCAAATCCATGAAGATTGAAGTTGAAAATCGTTTAAGACTAATCTTTCCTCGAATCAGTTTTTATTCAACTACTTTTTACTTGCATGTCCTTACAGTTTAATAACATCCATTCTGCTGAGGTTCATATGTGAACATAATTTATCCTTAATTTTGGAAGAAGAAACTAGAAATGACAAAATGGCTGATTTTTTCACGTTTATTCCTCGATTTCACATTGTATGTTGATGGCAAACCTGGAGAGAATCTATCTTCAATATTTCATCTAGGTGGGAATGTCTTCTTATACCTACTATTCATTATCTTCCTCTGGATGGTACCGACCATCTTTGTTTACAGAATGGGAATATTGCATGTATTCTTTTTTTTCAAGTAGACTATTAACTACAATCCTGTGCCTGTAAACTTAATCTGATGCCATATTAGTTTATTCCTTCTTATAAAGGTTAAAGGTTGTTGACCGACTTGGTCTGGGAAATAAAGAGTGGCATTAAAAGTTAATTTTCTGTTTCACAGGATGCTTAGAAGTCAACGATTTTGAAAAGGTATAAATGTATCCTTTGTTGACTGATTGTGGGTTGAATGCCATTTTACATTTAACACCTTCAACCAATAAATTCTACCTGATCAATATCTCCTTTCTTTAGAAGGAGATAAGAATTGGGGAATTATTTTGTTGAGAAGGAAGCACTGAAAGGTGTTCTCATATCATTCAAGAGTAATCACGATATACTTTCTTTTAACTTTGCAAATCAGAATGTATTTCGTAGCACTAACGTACATATTCAAACTTATTTGGGTCCACCAAACACACAAAGAACATCGTCAAAGACTATGGTGATGAAGGAGCCATAAAATGGTGTGACTATTTATGTATAAAAACACTGACAAAGATATCAAATTATAAGTTAGCTCCTTTTTATAGACGCACACATCAACTACATAATATCATAAAATTAACCTTCTTCTGCCTTCTCAAACGAAAATACAAGTTTGTAGAACATCCGACTAACAATTAAAGAGATCGTTGATTTTTCTTGTAACAAAAAGAAAAATTCAGCAAACTCTGTGCCGGTGGAGGCCAACAATAGGTGGGTAGTGACAATTGATTCCATCAAACTAAATTGTGTAAAATCCCCTGAGTGTGCCATACTGTCTATTACGTATTATAATTTCTCTCGGAAAAATCTCCGATTTATTATGTTACTACGATTTCAAATATTTGGAAATTTTAATTTTAATTTATAAGAAAATTAAATGTCGATATATATTAAATGTTTGATATTTGTCACCAAGATTGATACACACTATTTTCTTTCTTAACATAAAAATATATATTTCAATATACAAACAACAATATTATTTATAATGACGGTTATTACAAATAATTTATATACAAAAATTTTACAAACTTACAGACAATATTCAGTCTTCTATCTGGTCTGAAACTAAATATTTTATTGATGGTCCAGGTCTACGACGAGCAAATTAACTTTATGTTGATACACAGATACATTTCACTTGACAGGAATGTTAGCTAGCTCTCTTCTTGTTTGGCCTAATGAGGTTTACAAACTTACTTTTCACAGAGGAAGATAGATATCTAATATCCTCGTAGAACTACTAATGTCCGAAGCTAATTCTGTGAAGTTGAATAATACGTAATATTCAAAATAAATAAATGTTCCTGGTCAAATATCTGTAGTTTTCCAGTTAATAAGCATTAATCAAACTTATAGCTTCCGAGGCTTATAGTATGCTGACTGTAACGACCTAACAATATTCAGTTATCTCCCCGCGTCTTTGATAGCTACCTTTTATACAGATTACGCAAGGTTCCAGAAAATTCAATTCACAACAATATTGGCAATCACTAGTATTTTAAATACATCGCTCATTGTTGATTCTTACGCTCGAGAATCTTCTACAAATTTAGAGAACAGGCGGGACTTACACAATATGCATTTAACAATACAAGTTACATGTATTGATCTGAAACAATTATAGGTATTAAAATAAATGTATAACACAACGTCCGTTACAGTCAAATACACGCAAGAGATGGAACTTGAAACGAAAGTTGAATAAAGATTTGTTTATTTAGCTCGAGTGAGCCACTATCGTATGATTACAAGAAAATTTGATCTGAATCAAGTGAAAAATCGTTTATTAAAGGTTTTATTTGATGATTTTTGTTTATTATATTATAGATGTAAGATTACACTTAAATATTAATGGATTGTTTTATAGACGATGATTCATAAACTCTACTGCACACTTAATATTTTGGATTATTTCAGATATTCGCACAAAGCTACCCAAGTGTTATCTGCAGTCGCCCTATGTAATTTTGAACTGACAGCTTAAAGGGAATTAGCTACTCAAAATCGAATACCTCCAGCTCGTGGCTATCATAACCAAGTAATTTGACCGTAATTCTTATAACACACCAACAATTCCAAATTGCGCAGTACGATTTTTTTTTCGGAAAGAGAATGCGAATTGTGGATCCACGGATCCAGAGTCTGACGTGTGAGCCAGAAAACCACGGCTCATTCATATCTTATGATGCTTATTGCATTACACTATACAGATTTCTTACTGTTGAATAGGCTTTCTATATACCTATGTCCATGTACTTCACGGTGATGCATACGAAAAATATATGTTCCATAATAGTCCATGACTTATACTTCAGACCTTGTTTTTTTACAGGTCCTATAACATATGTTCCACTATTACTTATATGTTATCCTTTAGAATATTTTCTGTGTGAAGAATTTAAGTTTCTTTTTTTGCAATCATTGTACCAATAAGTATTAAAACGATTAATTAAAGAAACACAAGTTTATTGTTTTCACAATAAAAAAGATATATAAACATTGATATCAACATATATTAGCTTATTTATTTTAATATAAAAACTTCTATTAGGTACCTGATATCTAGATTAGTAAATTCTATACAAAGATCCACTTTAACATCAAGGCTAAATGGAAGGCTTAATTAAATTAAACACACGATCATAACGAAATTGTTTTATAAAGTGTACTTTAGTGATCATACGGGATTGTTTTATAAATATAAATCATAAAGCGAGTAAATTTATTTCAAAGATTTAACGTAGTTTATACAGCTACTTAATGTAAAAAAGCTTTTTCAGTTGGACGGATATGTTTTTCCAGCTTGGAATTACATCTAAAATAATTGACAATCTCAATAACAGGACAGAGAAATATTTAAGATATTACTTTATTACAATTCTATATAACAACAAGTGAAAAATACATTTTAAAAAATCGAAAGTTCAGACATGTGTGCACCAAAAATTGAGGAAACAAGGTAGGGGTGGGATGGTGTAATAACACTTCTTTGTACGAGCTTATCAGGGTGTATGTGTCCAACAATCTGTTTATGCCTACTTCGTTTATTTTTTCTATCAGGCACTAAGATAAAGAATCCGAAGCGGTTTTTGTGCATTGAAGTCAGATTCGTTTCTGTCTATAAAAAAAGTAGAAGATTCAAGGACACGCTTTTATATTCCTGTAAGTTGTATAATATCAGGAAACACAGAAAAACTAAATAGGCGTGAACCTGATGCTGGACACGTCCTCTCGTGAGGTTATACAGAAGTTTCATTGTGCATGCCCATTTCTACCTTGTTTCCTCACTTCTTGGTACAACCATTTCTAAACTTTGAATTCTATAAAAATATTTTGTCTACTTGTTCATGCACTTTCTTCATACAAGGTGACATGAACGTTTGCATAATTTTTTCATTTGTTTGATATCCGTTATGTATAACACCAGTGTGAGTGTGCACCACAATATTATGGTTTGTGCAAATAATGGTGAATGTGTGTCTGCGGTGTGCGTTCTCTTCACTTACGGTGCGTGTACACATTGCTAGTGTGCATGTGTGCTGTAATGCGATGGCACACACACTATAGTTTGCAATTTTATTTAGATGATACAGTCTGAGTTGTGGTTGTATGTATATAACAAGGGTTGTTAAATTGATATGAGTACTTCACACTAGCACGTGGTCTCTGCGCTACTTTCCTATTCGTTGCACTTATATCTATGTTTCTTACACAGTTAGAAGCGTTCCACAATGTCAGTCAGTCAGATTGAGAAATCTTAGGTTTCATAAACTTTTGTTTTATCTGCTTTGCTGACTTTTGCAAGTCGTTCTAATACTCGTAATTTTGTTGGTAATTTGTTTATCGCCCACGGATATCTCTCAAATACATTTAAAGATTTATTATTTGTTTGTTAAAGGTGTATTTGAGTAAATATTTGTTATTCAATGTACTGTGTATCTGTCCCATTCCTAATATAAGTACTATCGTACTTACGACAAGGTTTCCTTGTTGATAATTTCTGATTCAAACCCAATGCAAACTGCTTAATTCCACTTTTTATAGTCTTATATAAGACAGTAACCAATATCTACAATAGAAATAGAAAAGTGATAATCCATCTCTTCATGATGTAACAAATAGTAACCTATTTAAGATATATAAGAATTAAGGTTATAATATCTTTAGCGTACATGATAATTTAGAATAAAAGAGAACGTGATAATTTAAAATGTATAAGATTTTGTAATAGAAAAAGATAAGTAACAAATTTAAAATATTCAAGAATTTAAAATAGAAACAGCTAAGCGGTTTGTTTGTTTTTTGCACAAAGCTCCTCGAGGGCTATCTGTGCTAGCCGTCCCTAATTTAGCAGTGTAAGACTAGAGGGAAGGCAGCTAGTCATCACCACCCACCGCCAACTCTTGGGCTACTCTTTTACCAACGAATAGTTGGATTCACCGTCACATTATAACGTCCCCAAGACTGAAAGGGCGAGCGGTAAATAAGCCTTTTAAAGTAAGTGTATAATAATTTAGAGTAGCTGTGTGTATAAAACTATTTAAGAATCAATAACGGAATAAATTTTAGACCATCAAGCATATTTTATCTCCTGAAAATAAGAGTGTGTGTGTTTTATTTCATAGCAAAGCCACATCAGGCTGTCTGCTGAGTCCACTGAAGGAAATCGAATCCCCTGATAATAGGAGCGTTAATAATTGCTGATATTTGTTTCTAATATCTTGGCCCGGCATGGCCAGGTGGTTAAAGCACTCAACTCATAATACGAGAATCGCTGGTTCAAATCCCCGTCACACCAAACATGCTCGCCCTTTCAGCCGTGGAGGTGTTATAATGTGATAGTCAATCCTCATTATTCGTTGGTAAAAGAGTAACCCAAGAGTTTGCGGTGGGTGGTGATGACTAGTTACTATCCCTTCACTCTTACACTGCTAAATTAGGGACGGCTAGCGTATATAGCCCTCGTGTAGCTTTGCGCGAAATTCAAAACAAACCACTTCTACTATCATATTTATAATCTAACTTGTCTTTGTAACTGGTATTTTCGTTTTATTATTAGAACAGCCATCTTTATGAAGGTAGAGGATTTGGGTATTTATTGATAATGTTAATCAAAGAAGACCATTGCGAATTAAAGTATTCATCCATTTAACAGCATTCGTACGACTCTGTTAAAATTAGAACGTATAGACGTCTAAAAATTCGGTAAAGTTGTGTTTGCGTGCATGGCGACGTGGAGCGTGCAATACTTTCCAACTCCTCGTGAAATATTTGGCTCTTAATAATATCGGTATTTTGAAACACCGCCTCTACGTAGTTATAAGGCTTGTCTATAGACTACAGATTTCTTCCAAAATAAAAATACGTCGTTTTACAACTACAGTGTTTTGATGAAATATGAACTGTTCTAAAAATGTCTATAACAGTCTCGTTTGACAAATGTTGCATTTTTAACACAATTGCAGAGACAATTAATCTATGGCTAATCTGTATTTTGCGAAATTTTCACATAGTCCTGAGGTGTTAAATATTTTAATGTGCATAACTTCTCTGATGTAAAACGGTGGAGAAATCTTTATTTTCACATTTATTTAAACTTCTCAAGAATAAATTACGTTTCTACGAACTGTGATAAACTCAAAGTTAAAACCATTTATTTCATTTTATTCTAGAGACTATAGGCTTATTGTTAAGAAATTTTACGTCTTCTGTATTTTTGTACTAATAAAATATTTATTATTACATAGAATATCTTTGAAATGTCATATATACAGTTGTTATTCAGTGATAAAAATTAAATAAAAAACATTTAAATGATCTTGTGATATGGATTTAATATTCAGAAGAATTGAATCCATAATTTTTGCATTGTAAATCCAAAGACTTACCGCTGTCCCATCGGGAAACAGGAGAATGAATGATTGAACATCAACTTTTACAACTGTGACTGTCTCATACGGAAACAGGATATTGAGTGATTGAACATCAACCTTTACAACTGTGACTGTTCCATCGGTGGGCTAACATTGTGAAAAGAAGCTTAATTCAACCCATTAAACAGTTTACCGTCACTTGCAACAGCTTGGAAAGGTGTCAAAACTTGAAATATGGATCCTCCATGATTTGACAGAAGCCTACTTTAGAGCAAGAGTGGATAGTTGCATTTATCTGCAACTCTCCATTTTTGGAGAGGTTAATGACTGGAGATGAAAAATGAATATAATATAAACATGTTAAGTGCCGCAGACAGTTTTAACAGTTTCTGTTGGTTTAACTCTAATGTCATAAAACAAATGGCCATAAGTATTTAAATGTTCTCTCTGATTATTTAAAGCATAACCTAGTACTGAAGAAAAAACATCTCTTTTGTTGCGCTTGTGTTACTAATATTATACGATTTGTGTTTCTTTTATCTTACCGTACAGTCCATTTGTTTATGAAAGCATACTTTATTTTCATAAACAACACAGAGGCAGGGAGTATTGCACTCTAGTGACGTCAGGATATGCAATTGACTTCGAACTTTTTTTAAGCACAAAACTTAATAATTGGCGGGTATCGAAACTTGGTTCTTAGTGTTTTAAGAACTCGGACTTACTACTGAACCATAAGGGAGGGAAGCGACACATAATATTTTCAGTTTTTTGTAGAAATAAAACTAGATTGTTAAAGCTGTATTTGAAATTCGGTCTTCTCAAATGCATGTCATGTTTTAAGAAGATATTTTATTGGAGTCAAAATTCTGAAAAAGGGGTAGATTTAGGGATAATCTAATGGTAGGAAATATACGTAGAGAAACGGACGAATCTGATAAAATTCTAGTTAAATAGTTTATTTTATAATAACTGTAAAAGTAGTCAAACTTTTGAAATATGCCATCAATATATATATATTTTTAAATCAATTGAAATAAGCATTGAATATTAATTTATGACTTATAACGTTCTATAAATGTCAGGGCACGAAATTACTGAGCAAGTATTAACTTCTCTACTGTGTTTTCTGTTAAGTAATTATTATGACAGTAGTGAACCGCGGGTTATTCTAAAAGGTTTTTAAAAATAAGTTACGAGTCCACCACAATCTGAATCCGTATCATGATTCTTGAGTTAAGTTTGCATAACAACACCGACTTTAGTATTAGACAAGAACACACATCAAAAAGGTTCCACCAACACACTCTCGGTCACGTTAAAATACTTCTAGCCGTGCTCTTTATGTGGAGTTTGACTCTTAAACAAATATTGAGACATAAGAACTAGTTAAAATCAAATGTGAGTATCGAGAGAATGTTTTTCGTTAACAGAAGGGTCGCCAAGAATAAATGGTTGTAGAGAAAAGTCTTGTAAACTTGCACGACTGCTGTTACTGCTGAATAAATGAAATGGTCACAGATAAAAAAAGGCTTGTAAACTAGCATGACTGCTGTTACTACTGAATGAATGAAATGGTCACAGATAAAAAAAGGCTTGTAAACTAGCATGACTGCTGTTACTACTGAATGAATGAAATGGTCACAGATAAAAAAAGGCTTGTAAACTAGTATGACTGCTGTTACTACTGAATGAATGAAATGGTTACAGATAGAAAAGGCTTGTAAACTAGCATGATTGTTGTTAGTACTGCTGATTGCTGATGTTAGCAATGTAAAAAATGATATATCATTATCGTACTTATTGGTTATTATACGTTATAATTCCATTCACGTATGTGTATAAGTATATTTAATAGAATGTGATGCACAAATTAAACAACAAAATTAAACAATTTAGTAACAAAAAGTTATCGTAGTATATACAACGAGTGTACGTAAGCATGTACTAAATTTTACACGTCAGACGTATAACAAGGAGGTGTTCTTACTTCCTGTTACCTCCCAGTGGCACAGCAGTTAAAAGTCTGCGCACTTTTAACACTAAAAACTAGATGTTGATACCCATTGTGTGCAAAACACAGACAGACAATTGTGTAGTTTTCTGGTTGCTTTGTAGTTAACTACAAAAAAAAAAAAGAAATTTTCCTCCATTTTCAATTACAAAAAAACTAAAATTCGAGATTAAATTCCATGTAGAGTTTCGACTAGAAGACTTTATTAACGATCGCTCTATTCACAGTGAATAAGGAAAGCAGAAGTAATTTTCAAATGGGAGCTCAAGAACGTGTAGCAACGACGTTATGTGATGTGTTAACAGGATAAAGCACCAGTGTTGGAAAATCAAGGCCCTGTAACATTGTGTGTGTGTGCAATTAGTGAGTATCGTGTATTTGTAATACAGGGTGTTCGGAAAGTCACTGTGCACTTATATATTTATTAACAGACATGTTTCAATATAGAATACAGGAGGTAAATATGAATGAGAATTATAAACAATGTTGAAAGTGACCCCCGTTGGCATCAATACAGGCCTGGATCCTTCTTATTTTGTTTCTAAACACTGCTATCAGTTGCTGGCTTGAAATAGACTGAATAAAATATGATTACAAAACTGCACAGTGACTTTCCGAACACCCTGTATAATTAAATTATCCCTCCATCCTTTTGTATATATATTATCACATAAGCAATTATGTAATGTTCACTATTCCTTTATATGTTGATGCCTCATATAACAAAAGACATAACTTCACTTTCAAAAACGCTGTAAAAACCATATGTTACATAGAACAGTCGTGTATAAGGTTCTTGTCTTTTTATCAGCAGCACTTCCCTGGTTTTTATACTCGAAAATTAACTTTTTTTCTCAATATATGTAGTCTGCAAAGGTCCTTCTGGTGGAACTAAACCATTTCTTTACAAAAGCGTTTAACAACGGCGCTTTTCTCAATCTATAATTTGTTAATGGCCTTGACGTATTGGCGACACGTTCATATATTTATCGCTCTGTTTCACCAGTGTAAGTGGTTTCATAACACATATAAGTATCTTTCATGAACTACAATTCTCACCTAATCTACACTTTGAACAATGACATAATCTGCTCTGATCTTGGTATAACTTTTGAAAAATGTTTTGTGGGCTTCCTAATGAAAATACCCAAATTAGTGAAAGCCCAGTGTTTGTCTGTCTTACTCTGTAGAACTAGCCAACTTTAACATTTTGTCTACTTCCTTGCATTATAAGATTTAAACAGGGGTATATCTGCTAGATATAAGCGTCAAATACCTGGTTTCGATACTCGTGATGGGCAGAGCACAGATAGCACATTGTGTAACTTTGTGCTTAATTCCAAACAAACTACCTCATAAGAAGAGATAACATACTTGTGTACTTTAAACAGTCAGACTAACAATATAACTACCCTGCAATGTAACGACCACTCGTTCCGTGTTTAGTACTATATTGTTCGAATAATGTCGATATAGAACCTTAATCCGTATTAATTCGACATAAATTATACGTAGACACGTATCTCAAGACGGCTGGTATGAGTATTAAAACTTTTATTAATATGGAGAACAACGTTTCGACTTTATTAGGTCATCTTCAGGTTTGCAACTGCACACTCTCTTTGTTAACCTGAAGATGACCTAAGAAAATCAAAACGTTGTTCGCTGCTTCATTTTCATTTTTTACTTTGTGGGTTTCTCATCATCACATTGTTGTCGTTATTGGTTTTCTAGTTTTTGTTTTGCAGACTGACAGCAAAAAACCAAGTTTCCATTTTGTCGTCATGGATATGGTATAAATATTGAAACGTTCTAATACTGTAGCTAAGCAACAAAACAGTTTCGAATGCTCCATATACAATTCTTTTATATACACATATGCAGCCAGAAATAACTAAATTAATACTGTAACTAAGCAACACAACAAATACGAAGTATTCACCGTGACTTCCTTTTTATTTCATATGACACCTATCCTATAATGGAAAAAATTAGTATTGTAATCTACAGAAGCGTACAAAGTGAAACACAGTTGAAAAACGGTGATAGAAGAAACACAGTTTTCAGAGACGTATCCATTTCTTGGTAACTGCTTTTCCTTTAAGTATGGATGTACATATACAGTACACATGTGTATGTTTATATGTCTGCTACATTAGACCGTAATTGTACCAGTTTATTTCGTTTTTTAGCCATCGTCACCAAACGTTTTTGATATCGATTTATGCAGCTTCTCATGAGAAAGATTAAACTCAGAGATGTGACTCAGCGATACGTTTGAGGGCTTACTTACAATTTGGGGTTTGTTATCCGATGTGGTAGCAGTCCAGATATACATTTTGTAGTTTTGTGATTAAAACACGAAATGAATGTAGCTTTTACGGAAAACAAATATCTGAAAACATTATAATGTTATGAATTCAAGTTCTGTAAATACTAGAGTAGCACAAGTCTTTCACTTATTGCTGTTTATTTTGTTAAATACTAGAGTAGCATCAGTCTTTTACTTATTGCTGTTTATTTTGTTAAATACAAGAGTAGCATCAGTCTTTCACTTATTGCTGTTTATTTTGACCAAGACAAATGTATAATACTTTTCTTAAAAATTTGTTGGTAACTGTGTTTTCTAACAAAAATTGCTACATCAATTTCCTTTGGTTATTATACAATATGCAAATTTAATTATTCAAATTGTTGATTTCCTTCAGATGGCGTTAGTAAGTTGTAATGTTTCAATATGTATAATTACGTAAACTTTTTAATTGGATTCTAGCCGCTACCCGAAAAACATTTAAGATATTTTTCATGCAATTTGCTTTTATTTTCCTTATTTTATCACATTCACATAAGTCATTTAAGATACGCTTTCTCGAAGCATTATGTGTTGTATCCATAGATATTGGTCTATCTGAAAACGTTTTTTGCGGTCGGACAAACAAACTCACGTAGACGTAACTTTATTTAATAAAACTACACATAAAGTAAAAAAGGAAGTAAAGTAATGGTTCTTATGATAGTGTACAGAGTATAAAACAGTTATAAATGTTCAGCTATGACATGACATGGTCTTACAAGTTGAAACATAGAAAGTTATAAAAACGAAGATTAAAACTCGTAATAAAGAAACAAGTAGCTAAAGTAGTGTATGGAACAAACCAAAGCTAAATTATTGAAAAGTAGAATATAAAGTTGTAATAAAAGCAAACGTAGCTGATTATGTCAAAACGTCTGAATGCATGTTCACAAGGTGATAAGCATATGGTTTTGAACAAAATGGGCATACGTAATTTTGGCTTAAATAAATGGTGATAGCTCATAGAATTTGTGTAGTATTTGTTTAATTTTAAGAAACTGCACATTGTTAAGTGTTATTCGTATAAAATACTTTGCATATAAAAACTAAAGATGAAATCGAAGACAGTCGTCACGTGACGACAACGACATTGTGCCATCGCTTGGCACACTTGTTTCATTAAAAGGTTTGAATAAGCAAAAAACAGATAAGGTGATTCTGAATGAAAAAGCCAATATTAAATCAGGACTCCGCAGAGAAAATGTACATTTCTAACAATATATGCTTTGTAGCGTTTGATCGAGGAATTTAAGAGAAAAGTTCCAGATTGACAGACACAAGCGTATCATTTATATGTTGTACTTTTAAATGCGTTTATAACACATGAGGTAATGCGTCACAATTTGTATTATGAAAACTTAATAAATAATCGTTATTTGCAGCATTAAAACAATATGTTAATAGTATATTGATGCCAAAAATCTCTAGATATTGTTTGTTATTTTATTATATTTTTAGCCAGGTTTTCCAGCCTAAATATTCTGGTTTTTATACATAAGGTTTCTTACTTTTCTTTTAATTATGTTGATGTAATTTCAACATTCAGAGGACGTAACGTAGATTGTAGTTGCTGAGGCATTTTGTGAATAAAACGAGCCCCTTCTTCCCACTGACAGCTGTATGTCTACGGACTTACATCGCTAGAAACCGGGTTTCGATACCCTTTATGGACAGAGCACAGAGAGCCTATTGTGTAACTTTGTGCTTAATTCTAAACAAAAAGAAAAATAAGGATTTATAAGATTCTTCTCTACTTAATCCTATGAAGATTCGTGTTATTTTATTCACTCAATTTCAAGTGTTCTTTTCATTCTTATGGTGATTTTTGGTTTTACTTGTGCTAAATAACAGAAAATAGTGCAGCTATTTGTAAGAATTTTGTGTATTTACAGTAAAAAATACTTGTTAAGGGAAGTGAATGTAACAAAGATACGTGAGCGAACAGGGAGAGACTGAATATCGACCAAGTTTCAGCTGATCTTCGGGTAGCAACCGTTATGTGACGTTAGTAGTTCTCTAGTGGGTGTGCTATGCAGTGCTTGTTCTGTAAAACATCGCATGAGCACTCATATGGTCTGTACACCTAAGCAGTTCTATGTTGAAGGTTATAGTCCTCGTGAGTTGATTCTTTTCTACCTATGTAAGTGATTTTCTTCACTTACTATGTAAGTGATAAATATTTACCATTTCACTTCTTGTAAAAGTGAGTGTTCATTATCGTAACTGAAACCGATTTTTCAATTTATACTGTGGGAGACAATTTGTGTTCGAAATTATGCATATAACTTATGTAAGCTATATTTAATGCTGTCTTTACTTGACAGAATTTGGTTGTTTTACCAATATAATCCAGCATCAGAGTTGTGAACGTGATGTACTGAGTATCATTTTCAGACCGTGAAACATCAAATTTTAAAGTAATCTACAACAAATTTTATTTAGCCTTCGGAAATAATGAATATCTCAGAAAATGTTTTACATTTTAGAAGGTGGATTATTATGAACATTAATATTGCTAAAAATCTTCAAGATAAAATAATTTGAACACAACAGTTGCTTTTAGGTTTTTCTTTGGATAACATCCACCAAAAGACCCTAGTCCACCTTTATTTATGCCTGCACATCCTTGTATCCATACCTGGATGGACTCCAGGCAATCCATCGCCAGAAGAGATTGTGGATGTGAACACAGCTACATCGACGAAATTCCTCTACCACTTCCGCCCCCTGAAGAATGCGTCCACCCATATGATCATCCTGTTCTCACTCGGCATCGCCGTTGGAAGGAACAAGACAGGGCGTGGATGGGACTGAGCTCTGTAGCTATAACACTGATAGCTATTTTTATTATAGGATTTATCGTCTTATCTCCACTCTTGCACTATTTGATGTGAATTGCAGGACGTCGTGTGATGTCTCATGTAATGGATGAGATTCCCTGTGTTCACCTCGGACATTATTTGTTTAAAAACTAAACTGCTTTTCCAAATTGTTCGAAAGTAATTACTACACATTTTGAAATCATCGAAAGTCTTTGAAGTTCTAGTATAAGATAGTTGATGATGGCCACCAATGCAGGTAACACACCAAGAAACATTTTTTTAATCGACAGAAAAATAAACGTTTTCCGTTGAACCAAACAGTACTGTAGAGTAAGAATTATTATAAGTTAGATTAAGTTAGAATAATTTACAGTTTTTAGTTTTTACTTAATGATTTTTTGCAAGCGGTTATACATATATACATTTTACCGCGTACTGATACACTTCTCTCAGTAAAGGAATACCATCCTTCTTAATTTATCAAAACGTAAATATTTACAACTCTGATGTAAATTAGTTATTTAAGTGTGATAGTTAGTGTGGTTGATAGTTCACGGATAACAATCACCCGTCCATAATTTCTTGAAGACCATGACACGAAAGGCTAAACCATTATACAACTGAGAGTTAGAAGCGTTTATGATATATACCAAAATGTAGTTTGTTTTTTAATGTCATTTTCCTTGAGTGTTTTTGTAGTTATTACTGACTCCTATTATTAGAACAGCATTTATGGAGTACTAGTTCTTGTCATGATTTATCAGTACAGTTTCAAATTCCATTGGATAAACATATTTATACACACATATAATTTAGTACTTAACCGAAATTCCATCTTTGTATCTGTATTGAAAGGGATTAGTTATTAGACATTTTTTTCGATAATTTAGGAAGCTTCATATTCCTCAGTAAAACTTGAATTGTATTGTTTATATGAGTTTCAATTCTGATTAGTTTGAACCACTTGAATTTAAGGGTTATTTAAAATATAAAACCTATAAAACGTTCAACAGTAAAACTTTACAATAACTGTAAAACGCGTTTAGAGAGGAAATTTAATTATTAGTTGTATCTACAGTCTAAAATCGCTTGTAATAAAGACGTATTTGTGGTTTTAAATGATCATGTATAGCCAATGTGAGAAAGGATGTTCTTTACGTCAAATTTAGCTTTATAAACACTTTTCTTCTACTTTTTGTAGCTTATTAAAAAGGGTTACAAACTATTTTATGATGTTTGTGAAAATCCTTTTGATGTGTCCTCTCAAGCTGTGAGGTTTATTTTTCTGAAAAATACTTTGCAGTATTTTAAGTATCTTAAGAAAGTGACTGTAAAAGTTAAAACATTAATATTAATTATCCTAAAGAAAATATTGGCATTCTTAAGATGATTGTATAAGAGTTTAAATGACTTTATACAAATAGTTCGAAAAATTATATCAAATTTAAGTCTCTTCTTGTTTCTGAAGACAGTTGCTCTTTTGCTTTCATTAATAATAAAAATAATAAAAGCGATACCTAACTGATTAATTACAAATAATGTATCATTTTAAATATACCTAATTTGTCAGCAGCTGTTAGTATAATGAATGTCTCATTTGGAATTCCTGCTGTTGCAATATGTGTGCGCTCCACCTGAGTTATAGTGGCTACAGACTTTGGCAAGAACCGTTTTTAAATATTTATTGGAAACAGTGACGAAATTCGTTGGTTATATTTACTTACTGATTCAGTATTTCAAATGAGACTCAATCCCATAATGTTTTCATCTTAGCCACCGAGTAAGTTTCCTTGTTGTATTTGTTGTTCAGTGTACAGATAATCACGTGATGAAATACATACGATGTAACTTGTAACATGCATATCAACATAATGTTGGACTGCAACGCTGTGATGGTTACAAAGGTATCAAAGACTCTTAATTTTACTAATACTGTGCTTCTTGATTCCTAGCTTTCTGTTGCTTGTGAGATTATGAATTATTAATAGTCTCACCTCAGTAAGTGAAAAGTTGGGTATGATGACGGCAAGATGATCGACTTCCATCCCTGAGTGCTACTATTATTTTCTGATGTTAGGCCTAGCTGAACTGATTCAAATTAACATCGTTTCCTGTCGAAAACCTCCTTGCTCAATAAACTATGTTAAGCCGTAAACTTTTCAGTGAAGAAATACGTATCAGGTATACATCCCTTTATGGAAAGCAATGAAGTCTGATGCTACCAAATATTTCCTGTTATGAGAGAGAGAGAAACACGTAAACAAAGACATCTTTGTATTGAAAGACAGGTTCATGAGAGCGCCATCTTCGTTTTCATACATTATGGTTTTTGGAAAAAAGTGTGTATCAAACTGTGATATTCTCCGTCATATCACCAACATAAGTCGAATGAGGCTAATGGTAATATTTTACAGTATTCGTACCTTCAAAAGCACTTTTGTGATTTATAAAGCGGAAACGAGTCAAAAGGCATTACTGTGATTGCCTTGACAACGTAAACTTCTATAGAGAGATAATGTTCTGACTTTTAAATTTAAATGACTCAAGAAATATAAAGTTGATTTTGTACGACTTACACACGGTTAAAGAAATAATACTGTGACTGTACAAGGTAAAGTATTAAAAAATAGTATCAAAATTTGTTTACTGTAAGCAAGTCAAAAGATGTTAATTGTTAGTGAGTCAAGGGATATAGCCGAGATTTTTCAACTGTAAACGAGTCAAGAAAGATTTTTATAATTTCTATACTGTTAAATAATCATGATATGTTACTCTAACTTTTAAACTTTAAACGAGTCAAGAGGTAATGTTTGGATTTTTATGACTAACTCGTGTCAAGAATATACTTGTTTTTGTATTTTACATAGTATTTTATCCTTAATGAGAAAATTACAGTTAACAAGTATTTCTTCAAGTATTAAAGAAAGTGAGAGAAATGAATGTTTCATGTGCTCATTACATTTATAAATGTTTTGATTATCTTGCACGGTTTCACATCATGGAAATTAAGGTAAAATAACTACAAAACAAATGTAATGATAATAACATATTTCAACGTAACGTTAACCGAAATGTATTCCCATAGTTAATATGTTTATGTTATATTTGAGAATACGAAACTTCTGTTTCTAGTTTTATAGAACAAGAATTATAGTTTAGATGAAGGATCTTTATTGAATACGCTAGTATGAAAATGTATTTGGGTAGTAAAACTTTAGCAGATGATTTTGATTTTTTGATATTTTTGCTCAGTTTATAAATAGTGTTATGAATATATTTCACATTTCAAATAAGAATTATTTTTACTATTATAAATTGATACTCCAAGTTTATGTAGAAAGGAGATAAAAGAGTTCTCTTCGGTAAAAAGGCCACCCTTATAAATCATCAGGTACTTTGAACAAGTTGACTGAATTTTTACAAAATGCATTTGCTCTATAGAATGGGTTAGGGTACCCTCCTCCTGGCGGGCCTGTCTTAACTCACACTAATATTCAATATAATGCGCACTTTTAATAAAATAAGTTCGCGACTCTAACGTTTTAAAATGTACAATAATTTATTGTCAGTCGAATATATTGAATGCGCAATTAGTGGATTGCGGACAGCCTTTCTGACGAGAGTATTTAAATGTGATTTGAATTCAACATTTATTTTAAATTATAGTCTCTATTAATTACATTGGGGAACAATTTTCCCCATTTTCAAGATTACTTTATCCAACTTTATATATCTCATTTCCCACCTTGAAGCTAATGGGCTTTCGGTTTATCTACACAACTTGATTTTATATATTGTCCTTTTCTACTCCTTAAAAAAACTTTCTCAATTAACTATGATTAAAACAATTCATGTTAGTAAGGATGAGTAACTTTATCCTGTTCATATACAAAAGAAATATTGTAACATGCTTATTAAACAGAGCTTAAACATGTGTTTGATATACCTTCATTTACACACAGAAATGTCTTTTGCACAGGATATTCTAAAACTTGGGAAATACCAACGACATTTATTATAAACAAATTACTAATAGCTTTCTAACTAAGAATCTAAAAAATTTACCCAGACTACCAATTACGCCCAAACTTTATATGTTTCCTTGTTTTTTTGTTTTAGTAAACAAAGCTTAATTTAAAAAAAACTCAAATGCATAATTCATCGTTACTAACTTTAAGTTGATTTCAGATTAGTTTTTAAACATACATCAACTCTGAAGGATTTTTTTCCATACTAAGGACTTTTTCCCAATTTCTCTTTGCTCATAACTTGTGTATTTTTACACTTGAGTGTAAAGCTTCCTATACTGGCAAAATAAACTGTCATCTACCAGTTAGAACCCATAAGTATATAGGAATTTCCAAGATAAAAAAAAAGGTGGGTAACTCCTGTGCTTTCTCTTTACGTTAATGAAATGAAGAAACAGTAAAAGAACTAAACTTATCAAATTTCAGTATCTTTTGCAAGGTTAACACTAATCTTGAATTACTGATTAAAGAAACCCTACGAAATAATTTTTACCAAAGCCGAATTAAGGGTTTTATTCGCTCTATGCTTTTCCACTTATTGATGCCCCCTCGAGACAGAATCTCTACGTGCAGTATATTTGTATTTATAGCTTGAGGCCCCCTAATTAGTATGAAGCCCTAGCCTTCAACCCGGTAAGCCCATTCCTTAATCCAAGATTGATTTTCACCAACAATACGTGCAATACATTTATAGTCATAGCTTGAGGCCCCCTAATTAGTATGAAGCCCTGGTATTCAGCCTGGTAAGCCCATGCCTTAATTAAAAATTTATTTTCACCAACACTGAATAACGTACAGCCTTTGTTTAAATTGTACATTTTTAATGTGTACAGTATTAATGTTTCTACTTCACTTTCTATGTGTTTTAGTTTTGATAAATTATCGTTTAAGTAGCTATGTGTTTAAGTTATTTACTTAGAAATGATGTAATTCATTTATTTTGCTTTAGATATTGAAGATGGAATCTGTAGAATTTCGAAACGTTTATGTGTGTCCCCTTGAGTTATAATAAACAATGTTGTTTATCTTAGGTATTATTATTCTTTTTTATTGTTATGAACCTTCTTCTTTCAGGCACACGCATCCTAGCAAATAAGCAGATTTGTTGGTCTTAATTAACTTGTCAACAAAACTTTTCAATTTTTTTCATTTCAACAGATATTGACACTTGTTTGTTGGATGTTCTCAAATTTTGATATCTGAGGCACGATGTGTTGATCATAGTTTGAAATGCAGTGACGTAGCTAGTTAATTGTTCAGCTTAAGTTGTAGGTTACGAATTAAAAATGTAACTCAAGCCGGCTGGTATGGGTATTAAAACTTTTATGAAAATAAATTAGAGAACAACGTTTTTTAAGTCATTTTCAGGTTAACAAAGAGTTTACCGTTGCAAACCTGAAGATCATCCAAGAAAGTCGAAACAAACAAAAACTATAATTACTGTTATCCTCCTAAAACTTGATACTGTTTATATACAACACTATAGTTCGTTGTTATTTAAATATAAATTACTTAGTCCTTTCTAATGTACGTATACACAGGAATGATATACTTACTGTCTTCCGAACTGTTTGTTTGTTTTTGAATTTCGCGCAAAGCTACACAGGGGCTAGCTGAGCTAGCCGTCCCTAGTTTAGCAGTGTAAGACTAGAGGGAAGGCAGCTAGCCTCAACACTCACAGCCAACTCTTGGGCTACTTTTTTTACCAACGAATACTGGAATTGACCGTCACATTATAACTGCTCCACGGCTGAAAGAACGACCATGTTTAGTGTGACGGGTATTTAAACCTGCGGCCCTCAATTACGAGTCAAGCGCCTTAGCCACCTTTCCATGCCTAGCCTCTTTCGAACTGAATAATGTTTATGCTACAAGTATATTAATACAGTAATTTTCTATACAAAGTTTCGTAAACATTATTGATATGTTTATTGTTACTTTAAAATTTAATCTAAATTGCCATAAATTATTTGATTTTAACATGTAATTTGGAATTAAATAGGAAAAAAGAAACAAATAATATTAAACGTATATATTGTTTACGAAATAATAAGTTTATTTGGGAATTTCACTCATCAGATATATTGTCTGTGTTTTGTTATAGCAAAGCTACATCAGGTTATCTGCTGTGTTCATCGAGAAAAATTGAAACGCTGATTTAACATAATAAATCCGAAGACTTATCCTATCAGATATAACAAAATTGTGAACTTTAATAGACGATGCAGACATAAAAGTAAAATTATTTATAGGTTTTATATCACTTAGAACTGATAAAGAATACTGTTTAAAAAAATCGGTAGAACGTGTTCTATTTAAATCCCATCAATGCTGTTATTTTAGCACTCTCACATTCAAAACTTGTCTTGGTTCGGATTCACTTATCGTATTGTCCCTAATTAACGCCCTCAGGGGCGTTGCAAACTGCAAAGGGAGGGCTAATTCTTCCCGTGTGATTTGTTGATTTCAATGCTAGTAAGTAAGTGTGTTTTTTGTTTTTGTTTTCAAATAAAAAATACAGTAACAATTCACTTTTTAGTACGTGTTTCATCTGGTCATTTCTGAATGGAGAAGTCGATTCTTTATCAATAGTTTGAAAACTGTTCTTCAAATTATCTTCGATATTTTATCAGAAAAAGACAAAATATATATACAGAGAAAGCCAAGTCTATTCACGTTTAATACTATTTTATATTATTAGTACTCTTCTAATAGGTAGGATATTATGTTTTACTAATCTCTCTCTGTGTGTAGATGTGTTTATTCACACCACATTTCATCAAAATATAACAAAGAGTAGCTTTAAAATAAAAGAGTTTGTTACTAAACTTGGGGCATAGTATGGTTAACTGATAAGTTTGGAGTATAAAGTGATTACGCGGTTACTTTGGAATCCAAGGTAATTAATCAGTTGGTTTGTGGTGTGTGATTATTAAATGGCACGTTTGGATAGTACGTAATTAACAGGTTACTCCAGGATCTAAGGAAATTAATTAATTAGTTTCCAGTATAAAATGGTTAAAAGGTAACTTTGAGATTAAAAATAATTAATATTTAAATTTGGGATGTATGGTGGTTAACCTGTTAATTAAGATGTGTTTGGTCAACAGGTTGGAATGTCGGATGGTTAAAAGCTATAGTGGACAAAGAGCCAAATTTTCTAGCGTGCATTATGTTGCTAGTAAGCTACTGTGTGTAGATGATAAAATATATTAGACTTCTGTTGCTAGTAAGCCACCGTGTGTAAATAATACAATATGTTAGACTTATGTTGCTAGTAAACTACCGCTTGTAGATAATAAAGTAAGTTAGACTTCTGTTGCTAGTAAGGTACTGTGTGTAGATGATAAAATGTTAGAATTTTGTTTGTTTTTGAATTTCGCGTAAAGCTACTCGAGGGCCATCTGTTTTAGTCGTCCCTAATTTAGCAGTGTAAGACTAGAGGGAAGACAGCTAGTCATCACCATCCACCGCCAACTCTTGGGCTACTCTTTTACCAACGAATAGTGGGATTGACCGTCACATTATAACGCTCTCACGGCTAAAAGGGCGAGAATGTTTGGTGCGACCGAGATTCGAACTCACGACCCTCGGATTACGAGTCGAACGCCTCAACACGCTCGGACATAGAATTTTTTTGCTAGTAAGCTCCTGTGTGTAGATGATAAAGTATGTTAGACTTCTGTTGCTAGTAAACTGCTTGGTTAATCATGTATTGTTTACAAGCGTAAGATTGTTTGAAGTGTGTTTTTAGTATTTAAATGTGTTTTCAGTATTTATTGTTGTTGTATTTTAATATACTACATTTTCGGCGAGCTTTAGATAAAGTAAAAGAACATAAAATTTCATTAATCTTAAAACAGCTGACACAAAACTGCTAAATCGTATTCTTTTTTCAGCCATTGTTACTTACGTTACTTTTTTCTTGTATTTTTTTTGTTAATTCTCAAGTCCTGGTTTGAATTTGTAGAATTCGGCTTTATTCTATCGTGAACAGATTTCAAGAACTGTTTGTGTGCATTTAAATGAAAATACAAAAGGCTACCGAGAAAGGAATGTATTGAACTAAATAAATAAACAAAAAATTTCTTTACAATCAGTTTGTGAATTACTATAGGAGACTTTTTAAGAACCCAGATGTTCGATCAAATATGCTGACTGGTTAGATTAATTATTGTACAGTGGAAACATTAACCGCAATTGAACGTGTTTCTTGAAACTGTGACCTCTTAATGGAAAAATATGTAAACAACTAGCAGGATTTCGTTGATCGTGACTATTAAATAAATAAAATAAAAAATGTTACTTTATGCAGCTTTGTGGAAGGTAGGGAGGTAAAAAAGTAAAACAATATTAACAAAATGTTTATACGTGAGAAATACACATGTGGCATTCATCCGTGTTCCCCGGAAGTTTTTCACTTTGAAATTAAATGGTCTCCGCTAACCTTTGATAAAATAGCTAAAATGTCAAAAAAATTATTTGATTTCAATAGCTTTTTGTATTTATAGAAAAACCTTTGTTCGTTTGGGGGAAAAAATAATGTATAGTATAGGCATATTTGTTAAAAACATTATACTGAATATAGTTTTTTTTTATCGATGCAAGCAACTCTTCATTTGGGCTATCTGCAGTGTGCAGGCGGGAAATCGAACCCCGTAGACGTTGTAAATCAACAGACTATCCCCTATCCCACCAAATGACTAATGTCGTTCTTCTATATATGTTAATTAGTTGATGTTTTTTTCCGAAGTTGACTTAGACGCAATCTAAACCATTTCATAAAAACCAAAAACATTTCGTGATTTTCACAAGCGGTATATCATCTGTCCAAGAACAAAACTTAAACAACTAATCACAATAAAATATGTTAAGAAATACGAGTGAGACAAACAGTTCGTTTCGAATGTAGTTGGTTTGTCTTTGCTTTCAGATGGATCGCTATTATTTTGTATTTTTTAAATAAATGTTGCATATAGGTATAAATAAACTTGTATATTTTTGGATATGTTTTTAAGATCATCCACAGATTAAGTATTATAAAAACCTAACTTTCATAAAAGTAAGATATGTAAGAAGAAACAGCTAAACAAAATCTTATACGTGTAATACAAATAAATCTAAAGAGCCACAATATAAGTGGTATAAATATGCCATGTGATATATATTGAGTGTATATGTATTATGTACAAACTAATTAAGAATAGAGACTGGCACATTAAACGTTACTTTTATCAGCATAGTTGTGATAACAAAGAAACGTAGAATGATGCAATAAGATATAACCAATCAACCAAATTGTTTACGATACTTTGAAGTTATGAGTATAGTTCTAGTTCCATTACTGATACAATGTACATCTTGTAGACAGCGTACATGAAAAACGTAGTCTTTATTTGTATCTGCTTCATGACCATCGTTTTTAAATAGTGCTCATGATTTGTCAGTAAAATATTTTTTTTAAATTGATATGGAACCAATTGTTCCGTGTTACTGTCGCATATCGTGTGTGACTTAATTAATTGGGAGTTATTGTTACAGCAAAAGCGATGACATTGAAATCATTGATACAAAACAAGCAGTAAACTTTTTATAAAATGCAAACTAGGAACAGTAAAGCTTCCGAAACTAATGGTTTCTGTAGGGTTAACTATACACTATATCGTTAAATACTTCGATCCATGGTTAACGAGATCAAGGAAAGCCCCCGAAACTGCTTTTCCTTCTGATGCTTAAGCATTAATAGATACGGCACGTACTGGAAGCGTGGTACAAAAATCGAACGTGCAACTTCGAAAGGTTAAACTCTGAAGAAGAGAAAAGAAATAAGTAGAGATATAAGAGCAGCTTTTATAAACAGTACATCAATGTCAAAATGTGTTTTCACTCCACCACTTCATGTCAGAACGAAGATTACAAAAAACATTTTAAAAGGATCAATTGTTTCAATACCATTGTAGTATGTTAACAATATCACTTTTTTATTTCATTTTAGTTGAAAAAAAGGTGGGTATTTCACAATCGCTAAAATAAAATAAAACATTTCTATTTACACGCTATGGCACATATGTGGGTGTAAAAAGGCTGAGAACTCTCTTTTAAAACAAATTTAAATCTCAACACTTACCGGTTAAACCATGTCTGATATCCGTGCATCTTTATAATAGCTCTGAAGTGTAACTGCAATGGTATCATTCGCAGAGTGTTTTCCATTAGTCATACAATGACGACGATTTTCCGGTGCCTATTTTAACATTCGGAACGCAGATAAATCCGTAGATGCTACGTCTAGCCACTTGATTGGTATGTCTTCGCATGAAGTATCACGGACATCCATTTATTTCTCCAATTGCTTGAAGCCTGGTATAATTGAACTTGGAAGAAACTCGTGTACATGTGAAGTGTGTCGCTTTTCCTGGCACAGATGTGTCATGATTAGGTTGTCTACTATTACACACATTATATGGACGGCTTTTGCCGCTTACTTTTGAATTCGTATGGATTTGTTTAAGATGCCAGACACTGCTCACTACGACTGTGGTAGAACTTGTTACAGGTACAGACCTGGATGTTCCTGGTTCTAATAATCGATCCATATTGTTTGTTTCTCAATTCTGTTAAATACAATGGATATCTCCATTTTCGAAAATCTTAATTTTTGATCTGAACACGTCCTAATGATCTGAGTGTATGAATGTTTTGCGTTCCAAAAGCGTTTAATTTTCCTTGGTGTTACCCAACTACAAAACAAACACTGCCAAAATGTAGTTCTCATACATGACTTTCTATCGCGATTTTATATCGCTATGTTTGTCGAGTGACTTCATGATTTGCATATTCAAAATCGTTTTAATAAAACTACTAAAACATTTCTATGTAATGTGCAGATAACAGGTTTTGTAGTACACTAACCTTATCTTGTATTAGTTTTAAGGACTTTGAGTTTTGGTATTTCTCAACTTTTCGATAGAAATTCATCGAAAAATTCCTTAGGTTTGTAGAAATGTAGTTTCTAGTCGCCTCGTGTGAAATTTCACACCATCATTACAATTCAATGGGTAAATTGAACTAACTACTCCATATTAGAATCGAGCTAATAAGGAAATAAATAAACTTCCTACGCAGTGTTTTTAGTCCACTTGAAAAAATAGATTTATTTATTTTATATTGACTCTTGAATGTTTTTGTGCTTACTGCTCTACGTTTAAAACATTCATTTTGTATCATCTTTATCTCCCGAGAGTTATTTGGTAACTCTTTTGTTACATTGCAAAAAAAGTGTGAAACCGACTATCCTGCAACACTACGCGATTTATGTGAGAAAATGACTGTTCCTTTTTAACCCGACACGACTTAAGTGTGAAATCGACTGTCTTGTATGTTTGTTTTGAGAACTTTGCGCAAAATTCACGTGTATATGCCCCCCCCACCAACAACACCAGACACACATGTATATGGCCTTCTTTATCAACACCAGACTCACGTGTATATTGCCCGCCCTATCTTTAAACTGATAAACAAAAGGGAGAGCAGGTAGTTAGTCAACAGTACCCTCCACAAACTCTTTTTTTTTTTTTTTATCTGACTGTAGATTGAAATTGAACCATCACTCTTATAGCGCATCCAGGATACCAAAATGTGGAAAACATTTTTCATAATAACAAATCATCAACCTTCGAATTCAAAATCCGCTAACGCTGACAGTCTTGTAATACAGAAGAGCAAAACTGACAACAGCATCACGTTAAAGGTTTAAAGTGCGAAATTGACTCTCCTGTAACGTTACCTGCCTAAAGTGAAAAACTGACAAAAGTGTAACGTTACCTTACTAATGTGAGAAATTGACAATAGTGCATCATTACGTTAATGAACTACGAAACACAAGTGTAACGTTACATGAAGGAAGTGAACAACTGACTATAGTGTAACAGTACATGACTGATGTGAGAAACTTTAAATATTGATTATGGTTTAATTTGAATTTCGCGCAAAGCTACACGAGAGCTATCCGCATTAGCCGTCCCTAATTTTGCAGTGCAAAACTGGAGGAAAAGCAGCTAGTCTTTACTACCCATCGCCATCTCTTGGGCTACTCTTTTACCAACGAATAGTGGGATTGACCGTCACATTATAACGTCCCCACGGCTGAAAGGGCGAGCATGTTTGGTGTGCTGAGGATTAGAACCCGCCACCCTCGGATTACGAGTCGAGTGCCTTAACCACCTGGTCATGCCGGGCCAAGAACATTGAAACTTACGCAAATGAAATAAGAACCTAACAATAATGTGTGATGGATTTACTATAACAAGTATTTTAATGTTCATGTTTGTGTAAATTATGTTTATTTTTAGACGTTTATATAACTTATGCTGTTAAATATACAATGCGAAAATTTCGCCAATGCACTAAAGATGTAGAAAATATCCATATGTGCGTACGTGAACACTATCCTATCGTCTGTATCGTTGTGCAGGCTGAAATTTCTAGAAACTCTTCTCACATGTATAAACGTAACCAACGCGACGCGCCAAAGGTCAATATATATTATTGGTTTGCTATAGTTAATATACTATAAACTCTGGAAGCTATGACTGTGATTAATGCTTAATAATCGAAAACTTCAAATTTATTAACCAGGAATATTTGTAGCTTTCAAATATTACAGACTGTTTAACTACAGTGAATTCATATAGGATAATAGCATTTTTACGAAAACATTATATAACTTCATCAGTGGAAAAGTCGACGAAGAACGCAAAGCGAGCTAGCTCTCCATTAAGAGATTTGTACCTGTGTATCAACTCAAAATCATTTCGCTCACCGTGAACCCTCGATAAAATATCCAGTTTCAGACCAGATAGAAAACTCAATATTATTTGCAAGTTCGTAAAACCTTTGTATTCAAATAATTATTTGTATTAACTGTTATTATAAACTGTATTACTTTTTGTGTATTAAAATATATCATATACTGGATACATATCGACATTTGATTAACTTTTAATCCTAAGTTACAATTTAACTCAGTTTGAGACTATTTGAAACCGTAGTACGTAGCAAATGTAACGTTACACGGATAATGCGAGAAACTGACAGTATTGTAACGTTATGCGAATAACATGAGAAACCGTAAGTACTACATTGAAGTGTAAATATATAAATTTTGTAAGAAAAGAAAGGTTGAAGACTCTTTCCTTCCTAAAGTGGGTTAGTTTAACACATTTATTTAACTGTTACAACTTCGTTTTCGTTTTTTGTCAATACACTCTTTAACAACATAATACATTTTAGATCACTATACGCTTCTGTATTACGAATTATCAAATATTGTTTAACATACATAAACGTATAAATGTGTATTAACAGGCTTATACTTCAGGCATACCTCATTATATATTATTGATGAAAAAAAGTTTATAAAACACGTCGCTGATTGTCTGTTTTATACGTTCAAGTTTAAAAACAGACTTAGACTTCACGGTTTTAGAAGTCAGATCATGCATTCAACTTTACTTCTCTGAAGCAGCGACAAAACTTGTGTTCCTCTTCACGCTGAAAAAATAACTGTCTTATACATAAGTAAAACAAAGCACACTGAGCTATTCAGTCTACTACTTTAGAACCTTGAATAAACAATTAATTTTAATATATATATAGCTTTCGCAAGTAGCTGTTAAGATCGGTAGGCAGTCCTTGCTTTGAATAAGTTACCATGGAAACAGCCTGTGTATGCATCATTGAACAGGTTTGAAGATGATAACTCTTTGTAATGTAAATGATGAATTCAAGGAATCCAGTAAAAGTTCTTGAAACAGTTCTCTGGGTAATGAATCAAACAGCCGTCAGCACAGCGAGTTCTAGTTTCGTCTGATGAAAACTTAAAATTCTTCGTTGCATTACTTTTCATAACCTGCACGTTTACATACTACGCGCAACAAAAACCTATCAGAAAAGGTGAACGTATATTTACAGATCCATGTAGGTAGTTAGTCACATATTTGACTTTATAAGTCAATTTTTATCATTTTTATATTAAACAAGTAAAAAAAAAATCTCGGAAAAAGGAAAGTAGGATGTAGGAATGGCTAATATCAATCCTTCATAAAACATAAATAACACACCTAATGTCTTGTTTCCACTGCTTTTGAAGAATTGATATTAACCATCTATATATTTACTTTTTTATTGGCTTGTTTTTGGAACAAAGTTCTAAAAAATGAAGTTTCAATTGTAATATTCGTTGTTTATCTATTATTAGCTAATAATTCCCATTCTCAAGTTCTCAATAGGAACACAAAAGTTCTGTAAAAGCTAACTTCAAGGGATAATGACAACATTTTTCACATTACAATTATGTCGTTTGTTTGTTTTAGTATTACTGCTGGCCATGAATAATACTTAGAAGAGCAGATACTCCATTTGAATGGAGTATACACCATTGTTTTAGTTTTATAGCTTTCATATAATAAAACAGAAACAGAAGAAAGAAGAACACGAAATTCACACTTTCTGCTATAATATTTAGACATTTACAGAAAAAAGCGACTCATTCTTCACAAATATACAAAAGGAAAAAAGTTACAAAAGTAAACATTGCATAGTATTGTAAAATTCTGATGACCTGCCGAGAAGACTATTGAATTACCATCTTAATAAACAATCCGAACCATCCTTACATTGACAGTACTACTACCTACCTGATAATCATAAACAGAATTTTGAAAGAAAAAAGATAGACTTTTTAATCACACAACATGATTATTTAAATTCACTCTTTACGCTGTGGTTGTTTGTTAAGCTTAAAGCTACTTAATAGGTTACCTGCGTTCTTCTTGTTAATGGGTAAGATGATATTTAAAGCTATAAGCGGCAGTCTTACCATTGAGACACTTAGAGGCTAACGGTGTGAATGGAAATATTGTGTGTGTGTGTGTGTGTGTGTGTGTAAATTTATTTTCAAAAACATCTGAATCTATACAAAATGATTTTAAAAGATAAAAAGACATCCTCACAATAATGAAATGAACTCGCTATCTAAAGTAGCATTCGTAATCAAAGATAACTAACTAAATTTTTATACTAAAGACATGATACATTTTTATGCGTAAAAGTTATAATCACAGTATTACAGTTTTGTTTTTTTATTTGGAGAAATAACATTCTGTTTCACATTAAATAATTTATTGAAATTTACTTTATACACTGCTGGCAAAAATCTTGAGATCAATGAACATAAAGAAAAAATATGCATTTTGCATTGTTAGACTCAACACTTACTTGAATTAAGCTTCGAAATATGAAAATAAGAAAAGGGAAAATAAAAAAAAAACTTTTTTAGCATTTCATAGGGAAAATGTGAACACTGTGAAATAAGCCTAAATACTAAATTGTCAAAAGTTTAAGACCATACTGAAACAAAGTGTTAATCGGTAAATCACGTAACGAAATTTAGTCATTTGTGTTCAAGCATTAAGCGTTGTTAACATCTCCCACTGACATCTCCTGTGTTACACATTGGGTAAAAACATAGCAAAGGCTAAAAAGTTGATAGTTTGAACGTGGCAGAATTGTCGAGCTGCAAAAGTAAGGTCTCTCTCAACGTGCCATCGCTGACAAGATTGGGAGTAGTAAAACTGCTGTTGTAAATTTCTTAAAAAACCCTGAGGGATATGGAACGATAATTTCAAGTGGTTGACCCAAGAAAATTTCGCCGGTGTTGAGCAGGAGGATTCGACGGGTTGTCCAGCAAGACACCAGCCGATCGTCAAACCAGATTAAGGCTCTTACGGACGTAGAATGCAGCCCAAGAACAATAAAACTGCATCTACGAGAGAAAGGCTTTAAAAACCTTAAACGTCTTCAAAGACCATGCCTCCTTCCACACCACGAAACAGCTCGGTTAAATTTTGCTGAGAAGCACCAAACATGGGGCGTGGAAAAGTGGAAGAAGGTTTGTTCTCTGATGAGAAAAAATGTAACTTGGATGGTCCAGATGGCTTCAAACGTTAATGGAACGATAAGAATATCCCACTGGAGACATTTTCTACACGGCACAGTGGAGTAAATTCCATCATGATCTGGGGTGCTTTCTCCTTCCATGGAACAATGGAGCTTCAAGTTATACAGGGGCATCAAACAGCAGCTGACTACACTGGCATGTTGGAGAGAGCATCCTTATTGACTGAAGGCTCTCGCTTGTGTGGAAATGACTGGATCTTTCAGCAGGACAACGCTGCAATCCACAATGCCCGCAGGACAACGGACTTTTTCATGGCGAATAACGTGATTTTTTGGACTATCCAGCGTGTTCGCCCGAACTGAACCCCATTGAAAATGTTTGGGGGTGGATGGCAAGGGAAGTCTATAGAAATGGACGTCAATTCCAAACAGTGCACGATCTTCGTGAAGTCATCTTCACCACTTGGAATAACATTCCAGCCAGCCTTCTGTAAACGCTTATATTGGCCATGCCAAAGGGAATGTTTGCAGTTATTCGCTTTGACGGCCGTTCAACTCACTACTTAGACCTCGTGTTCGGCATTTCCTACCATGTTTAGAACTTCTTTTTGGTATGGTCTTAAACTTTCGACCAGCTAGTATTTAGGCGAATTTCATAGTCTTTACATTTTCCCTATTAAATGCTAAACGAGTTTTTTATTTTCCCTTTTCTTATTGTCATCTTTCGAAGCTCTTCTAAAACAAGTGGTCGAGTCTAACAACGCAAAATGCGTATTTTTTCTTTATGTTCATTGGCCTCAAGATTTTGGCCAGCAGCGTATCTAGGGACACAGAACCCTAAAACTATATTTTTTTTACTCTTTTAAAGAGCTGAGTTTTTTTGTTATTTTTTTAAAAGAAACAGTTATTGGCTGTAAGGACGACATGTATATTAATGCGTTTAGATGTAACTACATGTTTTGCCGTTCTTATTTCTACAGCAGTATGAAGGTTAATCTCACTTTATAAAAACCGCATTCCGTATGTTCACCCTGTTGAACAAGACCACGTAATTACTCGACACTTTATCAGACTTCTTCAAAAATGGTATTAGTCTAAACCTTCCATAGGATCTCCACTGCATATCTTGGACAACGCATCTGGACAAACCTTCGTACTTCTTTTAACTACATATACACAAATACTGTTTTAAATTATTTAACTACTGCTTCGCTGAAATTGTTTTCAGATAGATATTGTTTTTGAGTATGTTGCTTGGAGTGTCTTGGACAAATACGTGGCTTGTTTGTTTATTTGTATGTTCGCTTTCCGAATTTCGCGCACAGCTACACGAGGGCTATCTGCACTAGTCGTCCCTAATTTAGCAGTGTAAGACTAGAGGGAAGGCAGCTAGTCATCACCACCCACCGTCAACTCTTGGGCTACTCTTACTTACCAAATAGTGGGATTGACTGTAACCTTATAACACCTCCACAGCTGACAGGGCGAGCATGTTTGGTGCGACGGGGACTCGAACCAGAAACCCTCAGATTATGAGTCGAGCACCTTAACCACCTAGCCATGCCAGGCCGATATGGCTTTTTCTAGTGATTATTGTATTCGTAGATTCTCACTTGTTACCAGATGCTGTACTTTGCTTACCATGCCTGAGGTACGACCAGCGGTAGGACTCTTACTGTATAGTCTTGGTATCCCAAGTAGATCCTTATTCCTTTGTTTTCCAATGGCATTAAGTGCAAGAGATATCCTCACATTGGAAACTCTAAATGCCTGATCTTAACTCATCTTTATGAGCTGAATGTATGAATATTGTGCATCTGAAAGGGTCTTCCAATAAACAGCTGATCTCCAGAGGCATCACACTATACAAAAAATTAAACAATCTCAAAATACAGTTCTGATACATAATCAATCTGTATTGGTATGATGGCTTATTGAAAACAAGAAAACATTAATATATCTTTGTACAAGAAGTTATATATATATACAGAAGTAATTGGCTTAATTGTTCAAAATATTAAATAACGTCTACACTAACAACGATAAGAATTCTACAAAACTTCCAATAATTTATTGAGAAAACATTATGGTTGTACCTATACTATTACGCTTGTATTTAATCTGAAACTACTAGTTGCTATTGTGTAATTCATTCAAAAAACATCCATGGGGTGCTACGCAGTTGATTCAAGTGATAAAAGTTTGATTTCATGGAATGGGTTGTGGCAGTAAATAGAATCATGCAAGTGAGTATAACTTTTTTTATTTCCTTCAGTTTCACTATGTTACTTTTTATTTCGCCTCTTCTGAATATGCTTTTACATAATTGTTTTGTTCAGATTGCCCGGCATGGCCAGGTGTGTTAAGGCGTTTGACTCGTAATCTGAGGGTGGCTGGTTCGAATCCCGGTCGCACCAAAACATGCTTGCCCTTTCAGCTATGAGGGCGTTATAATATGACGGTCAATCCCACTACTTGTTGGTAAAAGAATAGCCCAAGAGTTGGCTGTGAGTGATGATGACTAGCTGTCTTCCCCTCTAATCTTACACTACTAAATTAAGGACGGCTAGCGCAGATAGCCTTCATGGAGCTTTGCGCGAAATTCAAAAAAAAAAAAAACAAACTTGTTCAGATTACATCGACTATATCAGAGATCTTAAAGTGAATACAATTTATATACTCCTTATGCTGTTCCAAAACGACGATCATAATTACGTACATTTTGCTTTTATATTCTAAATGCATGTAAGAAGTCTTCCCCATGAAACTTTAATGGTTATTCTGTTACAGTTTGTTAGTTGCTTGGACGGTTCGAATGATGAATAATTTTACAAGATTCCATTAATACAAAATGCAAATACTCACGTGCGTGTAAAAATTACACATTATCGTTTCTATGGCAACTTCTTAAAGTTATCACCTCTGGTACACGAAAAGATGGATCCATACCACTTTGTTTGAAGACAGTTTTTTTTTTGCTAGATGGCAAAACTAATTAATAATCTCCGCTCTCATAAGAACTGCCTGGTAATATACGTTGATCGACTTTTATCTGATTGAAAGAGTTGGGTATTGTCCCAGAAAATAGCTTTCTTCGGATCCTTCTCTTAAATGAACCAAATCTTTTTCAGATCTTAAACGAGTATCCTTGCGCCCTATTAACATAATAATACAGCACAAAACATCAGGGATCTTTAATCAGATAATCTTGTAAGCTTAAACACGATCATCTATCGCCCTTCTTTTCTTAAGAGGAAATTAGTTAAGAAGTGTATTGATGAAGAAATGTAGATGAGGTCTGAACAAAATACAGATTTACGTTAAAAACATTAAAGTAATTTAAAAAGAGTAAAAAATATTAACGAGGAATAGTCTTCAAAGCTAAATTAAAAGAAAATAATTCCGTTTTATTAACTGATCAGATTATTTCTAACAATGCTAGGTCTAGACAGGCTTTCAAGTGTGAAGCGTAATGGCAATATTCAAAAGTAATATAAAAGAGACATAGTACTCATTGCGATATGATTATAAGCATTATGACAAGATCCTTTGCTTCAGTTACCATGTTGAATGCGTTCCCACCTACATTAAACGCGTGATCTAGATTACCATAATTAAAATGCATTACCTTGTACTTAGTGCAATTAAATGTAATTTGCCAATTGTTTGTCCAACTTACCAAGTGATCCAACACCTCAACATTTTCAATATATCTAGAAACACAGAAAATTTAACGATCAATTCTATGCACATGTACTCTCAGAGACAACTAACACAGGTTAAGTCTAATATTTAAGGAAAATCTAGGCCATAACCCATATTAGGCAGCTATGGTTTGAACTGCATAATAGACTGATTTATGTGGATTAGAAATAATAAATCTGCATTTTAACGTAATATATTAACGTTAGAAATTTGTGTAGAAATTTCGCGCATTTTCACCATTATACCACAAAAAATCATAAAAATTATTAATTCGGAAATTATTTAAATCAAGTTGTAAGAATAATTAACAAAGTATTGCACGCACACAAATAACCGTGTAAATCAGTAAAGCGCACAAAGGTGGCTGATGAGCTCAAGCCCCTACCTTTTTCTCCTTGCGCTAAAAAACTTCAGTTTTTTTTCAGTCATAAAGAAATGCCTACAAGTACTAAGTGACACATTTAACCATCCCATCCCTATCAAACATAACCCACCCTTCCCAGTAAAAGTCTTACCTTACAATGCTTGGAAAATGCTTTTTTTTCCTCAAAAGCCCTTACCCTTATGTCCTCTGCACGTTACTAGTATTAATTCTATTGATATGCAATGGGAGTGCCTTGTTAAAAATGTAATTCATCACCTTTACTGTAAAAAAAAAAAATTGATGCCATCTACACCGGAGAAGTTTATCGCCTATATCACGAACATATCCGTGAACGTCATTGAGCTATATATAATTTAAAGGTGAACATACGTTTAAAAAATAAAATCCAATGCAGAGAAAATTGCAGTTACAGATACTTTATACAACAACGTGGTATAGACTTAATAAATGTAATTTGTAAACTGTTGCTTCCAACTAATTTACTTCCTTTCATTTAAATTTTGAACTTTTTTACATTTTGCTCCATTTCGCTGTAATTTCATTTTATAACAATCATTAAAGTTTAATTTGTTACATTGTTCCACAGCAATAGGTTTCTCGGGATAATTTCGCGTTATTTATTGTTCTGTTTAGCTGTTTATTTTTTAAGCGTTTAGTTGTGAGTGAAACATGATAAAACTTTAAACCAAAACGTTCAGCTAACTGTAAAATAGCTGAAACAATCTCCAGAGTTACATAATGTATTTCGGCAGAAAGATTCAAATAATGTTTCAAATGAAAAGTAGTTAAAGTTTGTTTTACCACAAAGCTACACAATTGGCTATATCTACGAGGTCTGTTCAAAAAATACGCGGACTGTTTGAATTGCGCGGCTCCAGTTGGTTCTAGGGAATCCGCTTGGTGTCGCTAGGTTTGCACAGATCAGCTGATTACGACGCCATTTCCCGATTGCAGATATCTTCATTTGTGTATTAGCTACGCGGTTTTAAGTGAAGTGCGATTTTTTCGTTTGGCGGATTTCAGAATGAATGACCTGAAGGAGCAACGACTTGCTGTGAAATTTTGTGTCAAACTTGGAAAATCTGCGACTGAAACTTTTGCTATGCTTAACACGGCTTACGGTGATGTTGCTATGAATCGTACGGCATGTTTCAAGTGGCATGAACGTTTTAAGGATGGTCGACAGTCCATTGAAGATGATGAGCGTCCTGGACGTCCTTCCACGTCAACTGACGTCCCACACGTCGACAAAATCAACACCCCGGTGCGGGCAAATCGACGTCTGATTGTTAGGAGCTTGCTGAAGAGTTTGGGATATCAGTTGAATCTTGTTACGAGATTTTGACCAAAAATTGAAGATGCACCGCGTTGCTGCGAAATTGTGCCTCAGAACTCGAGAGTTTTGGCCAAACACTCGATCACTGTTCTTCCAACCCCCTACTCAACTGACCTTGCTCCTTGCGATTTTTTTCTTGTTCCCCAAACTCAAAAGACCCTTGAAAGGAAGAAGATTTGAAACGATTCCCGAGATTAAGGCAAATGCGACGAAGGAGCCGGAGGACATTACAAAAGAAGCGTACCAGGACTGTTTCAACAAGTGGAAACACCGTTGGGATAAGTGTGTGCGTTGGGGAGGAGAGTACCTTGAAGGGGTCCCAGACCTGTAACTTCTAAATAAAGTACATTTTGTTTTATGACGTCAATCCGCGTATTTTTTTAACAGCCCTCGTACTCTGTCTATTGTGGGGAAATACATAAAAGTAAAAACGAAATTAGAATATTGAAATAAACTAAAATTTCCAATTCAAAACATCTAATTTGTTTTGCTTACATATTCATTTTAAAATGGTGCTTACATATTCATTTTAAAATGGATAAAAAAATATGAACGCCATTTACCTATCATAGTTATATATCATTCTTATTTTCTGATATAAAGTAAGTTTACACTTTTGTTTTTCAAGAAACAAACTAAAATTTTAATACTTACCTTACATATTTCATGATACTTAAATGAACCTTACCATTTGATGTGTTTACCAGATAAATCTACAAAAATTCATATTATGTATAAATAGCCAAGGGCAACACTGTACGTACTGTCAAAACTCAGTTGTATATAATGTAAAGTTTTATTTATCAAAGTACTTGTATAACATCACCACTGAACAGTGTAAGCTAAACACAAAAAACCATAATGGCAGCTTCATTAACTTGAGGAAGGAATTAAATTCTAGAAAGAAACGAGTTTTAAATAAAAATCTTAAGGCCAGCCCTTATTTTTAACATACTTAAAGCTTTATCTTAAACTATCTTAAATTTACTACCTTTACAACATCAAATACCAATCCATTCCAAAGGCCAAGCACCTTGTTAGAAAAATTAAACCTGTCTCAACTGAAGATGAAGCTCTCCCTGACAATAAAAATTATTTTTGTCCCCTAATCCTAGTGTTCTCACAGTTAAATATGAAACAAAAATGATGCCTCAACACTATCAATTTCCTTTACAATCTTAAACATCTCAATTATATCCCCTCCAACTCACCTTTTTTCAAGAGAAATCTCAGCCTCTTATGTGATAAATTCTCTATCCCAAATACCATTCTAGTAATCCTGCTCTGAACCCTTTATCAATTCAAAGTCATCCCTAAAGGAGCCCAATACTGAACATAGTACTCTAAATGTGGCCTAACCAACAACCTATACAATGAAAATATAACCTCTTTAGACTTGTATTTGACATTACTGTAGATATAACCTAAAATCCTATTTGCCCTACCACTATCAACAGCACACTGCTTGAATGGCTTCAGACTGATGAACTATTACAACAAGATCCCTTTTCCTCATAACACTGTCAGGGTTATTTCCATCTAAATTACATTTATAATTTAAATTATGATAAGTAACATGCATTATCTTGCATTTATCATAATATAAACCAATCTGCTATTTATTTGCCCAACACACTAAATGATCTAAGTCCTTTCATAAATCAACATCATCTCCAAATTTAAGTAATTTATTGACTATTCCTTCCTTCATCTATGTTACTGATGAAAATCCAAAAGAGCAAAGGTCCCAAGACTGAGCCCTGAGGTACCCTACTTCTGACATTAATCCAAATTGACTCAATTCTGTTTATAGCAACCATCAGCTCTCTTCTCAATTGTCACTTCTTTGTCCAATTTGCTCACTGATCCCCCACAACAACAGATATAATAGTTTTACAAGCCTTTTATATATACATACATAAAAAAAAAAACTTTGCCATACAAAACTTTCTGAAAATCCAGATACACCAAATCTACACCCTTACCCTCACCTACATAACAGGAACCTTTTAAAAAGAATTTGTAAGATAATATTTTCCCTTAGTGATAACCAATAAAATTCTAAATTTTATTAAAAAGCTTTGCAAAGTACGTTCTATCATTTCCAAAACTTTTCCCACAACTGATGTAAGACAAATAAGCCTATAATTACTGGGACAACTTCTACTACCTCTCTTGAAGATAGGATTGACATTAGCTAATTTCCAATCTGTTAGTACTTTCCCAGAATTTGAGACATACAAACAATTGTGGGAAGTGACTCTCACATCCTTTAAAACACTTGGTAAAATATTACTGGTCCAAGAATCTTAGTTTTTTAAGTTTTCCAATTTTTTCTTAACTGGCTCAGCAATAATGCAGTCATCTTGTTGGACCTTATTTCCATCCATCAACTGTTCAACATGTAGAATACTATTTAAATCATCATTAGTAAAACCTAAAAAAAAGGAAAATTTGATAACCCATATATCTCATAATCATCAGATATCAACCCCTTTTATCATCCCTTAAGGGTTCTAAATCCCATTTTAATATTTTATTTACCCTTAATGTATTTAAAGAAATCCTTACTGTCAAGTTTTACATTTCCAGTTAATTTTTTTCATACATCCTCTTTGATGTCCTAATTTCTTGTCTCACCAACATTTTTGATCTTCTATAATCTTCTAAATCTCTTGTCATGTCAATCAATTTCAATTTCTTAAATTTCTTATAAGAAGTATGTTTACCTTAAATATTTAAAAATTTTCCACATCTGACCAGTGTCTCCAAATAACTGTTTTCCAATTCTCAACAAATAATTCTTGTCACATCCCTTCACACCCCAAATATCATTATGCCTTATCTCCATATGCATCAAAACACCAAATCTAGAAGAGCAATGATCACTTACGTTTCCCAATTTGCACCCTCTTGATAATTTTATATAAGGTACCACCAATAAATATGAGATAGTATTGTTACCAGTCGGCTCCTTGACTACTTGGCGATAAAAGCCATTCTGAACAGTTTCCAAAAAAACTTTCTCCATCATGGTTTGATTCTAGCATTTCCCAGTTTACATGTCTGAAATTAAAATCACTCATAATTATAACTTCATTAACAGCTGAAATTTTAATCTTATTTTAAAGTTTCTCACTAATTTCATCAGTATCATTTGTTGATCTATAACAAATTCCCACTAAAAGCCTTTTCCTTTTATATCCACTAACAGAAACCCAAATGGGATTCAATCTCCTAGCTATCATCTTTAATATCCTCAATTTCAACAGCATGTAACTCAGATTCTGCATACAAAGCCACTCCTCCACTTTTTTTTAATACTCTATTAAATAGCCTGCAACCTTGCATTTCAAAAAATAAAAACATTCTTTCATCAAAATCATCTGTGTTTAACCATGTTTCAGTTATTCCCATTATATCAAAAATTTCCATTCCTACCTATGCTCTAAAGTTATTTTATTTTATTTCTTATATTTTTAACATCATGATAGTAACAATTAAGCCTATCCTTATAACTACTATACTCATTTTCTATGCTAAACTTTTATCTTTTTTTTGGTATTCACCCCACTGTCTAGTTCTAGTTTAAAACCTTCCTTGCAGCTGAGTTAAGAGCCTTAGCAAACAAGTCAGTCTGTGGGATCACTACAAGTCCAACCAGCCAATTTGATCATCTTTACATACAAACCTAAGTCTAGCATTTAACCATAGGAAATGTTTAAGCATAGACTGATAAAAAAATTAATTCTTCTTGAATCACATACAGTTAAGTGATCAATTGCAAAGAAATTCGTAGTCTGTTTGCTCAATTTTATTTAATAAAAATTGTATCTCTATTACATTACCGTTAAATGTTAGTTATTTAAATCACAAAAACAACATTGGTACTTGACTCTTCAACAAGTAGTAAATCTGCTTTCATGTGTACCAACTCTTTCACCTGTAAAAAAACACAAACATCAAAATTATAAATATTTTTTTACCATTTGACTGTTTGGCATTTTATCTCCATTAGAACAATACCAAATTTCTGTTGCCTATAAAAATGTTGTGTGTGATTTATACCTGTCAGAAAACCAAAAATACCCCAAAAAACAGTATTTAAAGGTTTAGTTAAACACTATATGACTATATCAAGTCGTTTCAAACTTCAAATGGCAGCTCTAGAAAAAATGCACTAATTGCATTGTCTTCATCCCCTTTCCTCTCAACAGCTATGTTTTTCTCACTTGTATTTAATATGTCATAACTGTGAAGATCTTGTGGTATGTACAGTAACTGAGATGGGTTATCTGGAGGTGGCAATCCTTTCAGAATCACCGGACCTTCAACTTTGCGAAAGCCCATGCAGTGAAGATGCGTTTGTTTTTCATACAGAATTCGTTGAAACCCTAGGGTTGCTAAAGCTCTCTTCCAGTTTTTCATAATTAAAGCATTTTTATTTTGATGTTTTGAATCTGGTGTAATTATAAGTAATAAGCCATTGTACTGAAGTAACTGATAGGCTTTAGTACAAAATGTCCATCGTTGATGAGGAGCAGGTAAGTATTCAAGAACAAGAGATAGGACAACAACATGAAAAGTGTTTCCAGGTAACTTTTTCACTTCTTCAGTGCTGCTAAGCTGATTTTGCTGCCATCTAGGGCCTTCTGGGGTAACTACTGATACTTTTAAAAAGTCACAAGTATAAACATCCTGAAACAAAAATAAAAAATTCTTTTGAAACATATATAATTTTTAATTTAAAAATAATGGAATGATATATGCAAGTGAATTAATATTCAACTGTAGAAAATGTATGAAAAGTTTATTAAATTTATAATGATACAAGACCTTCATATATAAAATGTGCAGGAACAAGTAAAACACAAAAAGTGATAAAAAATGAGCTATATAATTTACAAGCAAAAATGCTAAAACATGCCATACAATATGAATATATATCTATTAATTTGTAAATGCTCAATTTAAACAATTTCCAATTCTTAAAACTAACAATTGTTAATATTTTTTATTACATATAAAATAATATTAAAAACAGAAATGTTTGGGTTGCTTCAAATATTTACATAAAGCTGCAACACAAAGACTAACTGCACTAAACTGTCCCTAACTTTTGAACTGATGGATAACTGGGGTTTGGCCATTGTATTTACAAAGCACTCAAAGCTCTAATATGTGGAATAAGACTTTGCAGCAAGCATGAGGAAAGGAAGAGGGTGGGTGGCAAGTATAAAAACAAACTGGTAAGCAAAGCTAGGGGCAATCTTTTGCATGCTAAGAAGATATTCTGAATAGAGGGCACAAAATGTGAATCTTCAGATCCACAGTCTTGCATGCTAACAACTAGGTCTAATTCTGAAAAAAACATTCGAGTCACTCTTGACAATTTGACTGACTTGTTACCATTAGGAGTTCAATATTAAACAACTATACTCATAATTTGTCACAAAATTCCTCACAAACTCTTTCATGTATAGTCTTACAAAAATGCATATGTACTGTACTGAATTATCTAGGTGAGCTTTTTTTCCTTAAAATTTAAAGATTAAGATAAAAATATACATGCCCTTTGTACCAAACTACGATATACAATCAATAAGTTTAAATTACATACAATATTTTTATATTCATAAGATGCAGCCACTTAATGAATCTAACCAAACATTCAGTTTATAAATGTTTCAACATCTATTGAAAAACTTCTATCCCTAGGTCAGAGAGTTTAGTGATCCTGTGATTGTATTGATAATTATTCTCATCAAAAATACATAAACATTTATTTCAATTTCCCCAAATCATCACAAATATATGGTTTTAACTTTTGTATTAGTCTTTCAATGGGCCTATACTTAAAACTAAACTAGTCACACGTGCAAAGTTTCCATATGAGAATATTAATGTAATACAGCTTTTGCCTTAAAAAATTTGTATGAGAATGCATTTATATCTATTTTTTAATTAAATGGTACAATACACATTTATACATCAAGCAAATACAATATCTAGTATTTACGTTCCATAAGTCAGATACATGATTTATCTTCCAATCACTACTGAATATACAATATTCCTTTGACATTTTCATTTATTGAAACTTATGGATTTTGAAAAGGTTCAGAAACAGAAAAACATCAAACATTTATCAGTCATGTAGAGAAACTAACTTACTGGGGTGGCTGGAGTTAGGTCAATAGCTATTGGTACAATTTCTTTAAAACATCTGAATGGATTGTAACAGCTCCCCACATCTAGTAGCAAAATATTTTCTTTCAGAGGAGGTACACTGGTAATTAAATAAACATTCAAACAATATAATAACAAATATTTCATGAGATTCTGATTCTGTAACTTTTACATCAAATTTCAAGTAATACCAACCTACAGAGGAACAATTGTCTGTTAAATTATCTTATTTCATCCATTTTTGGTTGCTCAGTTCTCCATAAACTATAGTAGATGCATATAATCAACACTTTCCATTGTCATAACTATGAGTCTAAATCAGGTCCTATAGTACCACATTTGTTAGCATGTTGCAAGTCTGTCAAATATTAAAATATACAGTAAAAATGAAGACATTTGGTTTACATTCAACTCTGGACATATTTTGTGAATGAACAAAATTTTAGTTTTGGGCATTTTTTCATTTATTATATTTCATTAGATCAATTAGCCATTATTTACATGTTTACAAGAATGTGACTTTACACCAATAGCCAGCAAGTTCAGCATCTTGAGAAATGCAGTAAAAGACTGTTCAGAACTAAAGAAAGTTTAAAGTTGCATAAAATGTACAAAAATACAGATTGATCTTTATCACAGTCTTACTTCTATAAAACTTACACTGTAAACTTTAAAGCATCACAAGATGTTGAAAATGATGTAATCTTCTTGTCCTTTGCATCTTTTTTTATCCAATATTCTAGTCCACCACCAGAGAAATATGACCTGATAATGTAATATAACTAGCTATTAGAAGGTACTTTCCATTTAACTACCTATTAAAATGGTAGTAACAATAAATTATTCTAGTTTCATTATAACAATCTAAACACATTATTTGCCATTTTTTTCCTATTTAAATTGATAAAATTTTTGCTAGTTTGAGATTTATAGATAGATTGAGTGTAAACTATCAAGCTAAGATATCAGTAACATTACATATTTTCCCTCATACATTTTATAAAAATGAAGAGTTTAAACTAAAATCCAGTATAAATGTCAATGAAAAGGATTTTGTACTTTTACCTTAGGCATTTATACTATGTATAAACACACTCCAATGCAAATGCATGGTAGTAATTTTATTTCTTAAAAAAAAACAACCACCTGCAAGACATACAATTTGGATATTTTCCTTAAAAAATGACAATGGTTTTGAATTATTTGAACTAACAATTAAGGTCCATGAAGTTTCTGTCAAGCTAACAAGAGCTCAACTATACAAACTATGTGAATAAAACTTATGGTAAAACTTTGTTCTTTAGGTAGATGATTCAAGTTATTCTTAGGATGTCTTAAGCTCAGAATAGTCTAAATTGTTTTCTACCTCGAAAGCAAAGTCAGAGATGTTCATAAAAACAAAACTCCAACCCTGTGTAGTACAATTTATATTTATAACAAGAAACTCTACTTTACTAAAGTACAACAAAGTGAAGGTTATTTTTCTCAAATAAAAATGTTTTAAATTTGTACTTGTCTTCTCTCACATAAATTAATAAATATTCTCATCCTATGTTGCCTTCTATATGAAAAAAGTGTTTCTTGCATGCCATAACCTTTAAGCTTTCATATTTCTTACAATCAATTCAAATGTGTCTCATGTAAATGATCAAGTGACAACCCTCCACTGCTAAGAATATGACACGACTCCTCCTATTCAATTCTACTACACTATTACTTCAAGTTTTGGTAGAAAATGGAAACACTGGTTTTTCAGTGGAGAGAATGAATGGGAAGTGTAAATGTATGTAAAAACCTATCAGAAATAAACTTTCAGTACAGCAAAAACTATATTTTCTGACACAATACATTACCTCCACTTACAGGACTGTGCAAAAGAATTATGATTAGAGAATATTTTGTCATTCTTTCCATTTCAATGGAGCTAATTCTTCCAAACCATTAAATAATACAAATTTCAACACTATGGTAATGCTTCACCGATTCCTGTTGACAATTGAACGAGCTAGAGTGAGAATACTTTTTCTTTACAATTCCCATCCATGCCCAAGGGCATGTCATAAGGTTTCTGTTTGATTGAAAATACTGATCAAATTTAGGGTCCAAAATAACTGTCATGGTACCCATGCAGTGTCTTAACTACACAGAAAGAAGCTAGCAAGGAGACAGCATATGATACCAGTATATTCTAGAATAAATAAACTTAATAGCAACACCACAAACAAACCCTGATAAAAGCAGCATTTAACACTATACATTAAAGGTTTTGTGACCATGCCATGGCCAAAAAGAATAGATAATTGTCAATAAAGAAGAGAGTCTGCATAAAAGCTTTACATGATGGTGGTTGGACTCTCCTATAAATTACTGCAGACAAGAAATGCTCCCCAAATGCTGTAAAATATATCCTAGATCATAACACTGAGACATAAGTTTAAAAATAGGAAGGGAGGAAGCAGAACACTATCTCAATGATACTGATGTTAAATATATTTATTTCATATAGCCTCTGGAGTAGAAGGAAGACATTTATCTCAAGCAGCAAATAAACAACCATGTACCAAATGACAGAAAGGTGTCCAGATCTACAGTATTAAAAAGACTCAACAAGAATGGAATATTTGATTGTGCATCAGTTAAAAAAAAACATTTATTTTGATATCTTAATATTGTCAAAAGAGTGAAACTTGCTAAAAAAAAGTAAAAACTGGACTGATGATGATTGGAAAAGGGTGTTATGGATGGATGAATCAATATTTGAAATATCTGGTTCAAAGCAAAGTGTGCATCTGGCAGAAAAATGGTGAAAAGATACTAATCTCAGTGCATAGTGTAAAGCAGTGTAATAGTTTGGGGATGCCTTTCTGCTGAGGTGACAGGAGATATTTGCAAAACAAAATAGTGGAAAAGCTGAAGTACCATCAGACACTAATCTGTTCATGTAAAGACCCAAAATAGTCCTCTAACATTTGTAAAAATTATTTGCTGAGAAAAAAGTTACTGTTGTCACTTAAATGATACAAAGGCTCCAAAAGAGCCACAATCCCAACCCAATTGAACAGATGTGGGATTTCATGGATCACAAACTTGACAAATCAAAGTTACTTGCAAACAAAAAACTTTATGGGAGTGTATTAAACATGTTGCAAAAATATCTGAAAGACTGCCTGCAGTTAACAGAGCAAAAACGGGACACACAATATATTAAACATTTGCTTAACGGACACAAGTTGTACAAAATATCATGATAATTAAAATTTTAATGTTTCACCTGTAATTTACCTTCCATTATTCTTTGAAAATAGCTTGAAATCTAATTTTTGACACTGTCCTTACACTTTTGCTCAGTCCTGTAAAATGGCTAGAATTTACACTGAATAGAGAGAAGGAACATGCCTCATAAGCATCCAAAGAATACCTGAAAAGATCCTCACAGAAAAGGATCATACATAGTATGCTTTTCACCCAGTGTAGAATGAGGTATCTCAAACACAGACAGAAAAAATAAAAGAGCACATCCATATGGAAAAATAAAATGGCAGTATATGTATCCAAAGTACCAAAAAACAAATTTAAATCCCACAGTGTACAGTGCCCAAGTTAAAGGAGGTGCACCTAGGCATAGAGTGGTTGAAGCATAATGAACAGTATATGATACAACTGCATCCAAAACCCAGGGCACCATGAACTGACATCCACACAACAGTAGAATAAGGATCCTACCAGTGGCAAATCAACTACAACCCAAAACTGTCATAATAATCATTTCAAGTTCAGCCAACCAAAAGGTGATCATGCATCTCTGACCTATGAACCAGATTCATGATAGCAATGTAAAAAATGGTTTGACTGACATCTGAACAATAAGTATAGTTAAGGTATCTTTGTAATGTAAACTATCTCACTCAAAACCAATCCCACAAGAATGGTTACTAGCACAGTAATATCATTGGTATAATAATATCAAGGAGGGATAATATAAGACATTGAACTGTATTAAGTAGCAAGTATCACCATCATGCCTTACAAGAAATGTGTAAGAACAACAGTATAACTGAGTGAGGAGAGAGACACCTATAATACACATGTAATGACTCATGTTGTTAGCTCAGCTTTAAATTAACAAAAAAAAAAGGCCAATGGGAGCAGAGACATCTATGTTGGGGCATTAGGGTAGGATGAGGGATCCCAAACAAAGGAATGAACTGCAATTCCACGAGTAAGAACAGTCCAGAACAAACATATTAATGAAGTAAACAAAGCAAAATCACATGCCTACAGGCAATCTTTTGAAACATTCCATTTCAACAGTGAATATGTTATGGACACACAGTTGATTTGACTGTAAGAAGCATATGTGGTCAAGCACCACTCCCCACAGAGTATGATCCAGGCACTAAAAAAAAGAAAGAAAGAGAGAAGTTCTTGGTAATTAAAAATAAGCCACCACCATAGAATTGTCCGAGTGGATCATTCCTGGCAAAATGTAGAAAATTATCCAAGGCGTGACATATAGCCAGAAGCTCCAGAATGTTGATGTGATCCATTGGACAGAAGCCACCAGTCTGAAACTTTCTGAAAAATCAACCCATATCCCCCAGCCTTGAAGAGAAGATTTATGAAGATATGCAAATCTAAATAAATGGAAGAAAGTAGAATATGTACCAATATATTAGCCTTGTTCAACTACCAATGCAGACTGCCTACAAGGAAAGGAAGAGCATCCAATAGATCCTGCACAAGATTCTATTGGTTGTGCAGAGTCCTCTGAAAAAGAAATCATGTGTGCTCAACCTAAGAAAATAATGGCTTCAGACTACATCCCCAAAAGTGATAGAATCTCATGAGCTGTAACACAGGTAGCAGTAAGGGCATGGAAAAACAAAAGTTCCATCAAATATAGTCAAATAGATGAAGGTTAGGCCCAACCGAGATGTGCATTTTGGAAAAGGCACTCAAATGGGCAAGATATGGGGTACACAATCTGCCAGTCATCCATCTAATGATAACAGAGAAGGAAGGGGATGAAAGATTCCTCAGATAACACACACATAACGAACAGATCTGTAGTGAAAGGTTTCCAAATGACATACAGCACCCATCAGTGGATGCAGTACTGCTACAGTCATCCATCTTAATGATAACAGAAAAGGATTCACCAAAGAATAAAGGGTTTATTGATGAAAGTCCTGAAAATAAGTAGAGGGTAAACTGTGAACAAGACTGACCCTTTCCAGGAAGTCCCAACAACATGGAAACATGCATAGTGCATATTCCTTTAAGTTACAAATTATTTTCTTCATAAAGTTCCTATTTTATATGTTCTTACTGACTTAAATACCTCCAAATAATTCATTGTTGTTAATGCATTTACAATTACTATGAATAATTATCCATATCATTTTCAACACATAAAACAGGCATGTGGGTGGGCCACAGGAAAAGTTATGGAAAATCTTAATGGAATTTTGAAGCTGCCAAACATACTTCCACCCCCACATCACATCTCTCCACTTTCATAGATTACCCAAATAAAGATGGCAACTATGAAAATTGCAGATTTTTTACATTTCTGAATAAAACTGACAATTGAAAATAAAAACACAAGTAATAATAATAATAATTTTGTTACCTGACAAATGTGCATTTATCTTCGACCATAAAATACAATAGCTTGTATATAGTACTATTGAGTAGTATATTTCTTATGTAGATACAACTGTAGAACATGTTAGTATACTGATTTTATATTAAAACCCCACAAACCTGCATGCTTCCAGACACCATTCAATTCGAGTATTATTTGTGGCCCATACTGTAGTTGCAAGTTTCTGCATTGCTTGAGCATATTCTTGGCGTTCTGACAGATTGTTGCAATGAGCTTTCCATACATCATCAGCATCACATCCTAAAATAATTGTGGAAAGTAAACAGGGTTCTTACATGCATTTTAAAAATATGCTAAAATGGTAAGTGTTGGTACATTTTACTTGGCTATGTTGCATACATCTTATTTTAAAAGTATATTATGAAATATTCCTTCACATAACAAATATGTTTAACATCCAAAGCTTTTCATAGTTAAAAAATCTGGTTCATGTATGTCTTTTTGGTGTCTCACCATCTCAAGCTTTAAATACAGACCTACAATGTATTTCTTCAGAACAACATTAAAGTATAATTAACCATCTGGATATAGGGCAGTCAAAATGTGCATGCCAAACCTTTTATGAGTGCATTTGTGTTTTTCTTATAGCAAAGCTGCATTGGGCTATATGCTCTGTCTGTCGAGAGGAACTAATCCCCTAATTTTTGTGCTGTAAATCTGAAAACTTACCACCATCCTAGTGGGGGGGACCTCTTTTATAGAGGTAATTTAATTATATGTATGTTAAAAATTAAGAACTAAAATACAGTTTATATTTTTATGTTATATAAATGTTAATTTCCTAATCTCAAAAGAAAATATTTAAATAAATTCTCTATCTGTACCTCTCCGAGTCATATGACATCGTAGCACTGTAACTACTCACTTAAGAGATTTTGCTTCCCTTATTAAGACTTCAGAATGTTCAACCAATTAGAAACATGTTATACTGAAAAGCCATAATATAAATTTTCCCCTTTCATTTCTTTCCTATGATATCACTATATTTTCCCAACTGATATTTTTTATATTGTAAAGGTTAATAGTTCTCATTGACTTTCACATGTTTAGGCTAAAGATGTTGTGGCTAGTAATGAGATTTTTTAACCTAACTGTAAGTTAGTTAGAAAGCCAGATAAATTACAGTGCTTTTGGAACATTTTATTATAGCTTTTGTTATATCCTTTGTGTTCTAAAATGCACGTGAAAATTACATGTATTGTTTATAACCAACCTACACAGTTAGAAAAAGAACAGGATACATAAATCACACAATATACAGTATAAAAGGGTATCAAGGCTAAAGTACTTTCTAAATTTCTTGGTTTTTATGCATATTTATAGCTGTGGTCAATATCAGCTCATAACTCCATCATTTATCAACTGACCTGAAATCTGATTACAGTATCAGACTTGAGACGTCTAACCCTTTATACTGATACACCTGGAAATGTCTCAAACATTGATTTACTCTAATCCTGTCTGAAAACTTTCAGTTTGAAGGTAGGCTGGTAAAATTACTGATAAATAATAAATCTAAATTGGGCATACACACTGTCAGATATAAAAGACTGTTTAGTGTAGGTGATACTATTAATTAATTTTGTGTTTGTAATTCATTAATGTTGAGGCTATGGAGATTTGTAGATGGCTTAAATGATAGACATAAACAGCTGCAATCAGATAAGTTAAAACAGAGTAAAAGCAAAGTCCATTAAAAGAGAAGGTTGGTCAGGGAAAGGTTAAAAAATGTAAAAATGCTCATCGTAAATGGGGAGTAAATGGTTGATATGTTAGTGTGAAATTAACAGTTTGAAAAAAACAAAGAAAATAATTCATCTTGTCAAAGAGTGTTCTAAACTAACTAAGCCCACCTGTGTGGAATATGACAAAAAGCAGATGACTGAAACTTTGTAGAATGGACGGCAACTGCCTGTTGTAGAGAAATAAGTGGAGAGGATGACGTTTCCATTCTACAAACTTTCATCATTAATACTCTTCCTAAACAATCCATCAAAGAATAAGCAGATGACTATTTGTTGTTCAGAATATAACTGATACTAGTACAGTAAAAACAGTTCGGCTTCTCAACCAAATTTTAAAGCAACTGAATTGACCCAATCGAATTTTTGACAAGAGAAACCGTACAGAGTTTAAGATACAACTGTGATATTCATGCTGTAAAGAACTGTTAAATATGGACATTTTAAAAACAAGTGGTGTGAATGCTGTTAATTTATTGTCAGATTTATTGCCAACAAGTCATAGACACCTACTGCAAAAGAACTGTCAGCTCAACAAACCGATATTTACATTATATATACTACTAAAAGGTAGTTTGACATTTGGAAAGCCATAGTCTGGATTATACGATGGTAAACAGCAGTAGAAGAAAATGTGAATGACAGTGAAAATAAGCAGAGATAGGGAGAATAATTTGTCTTGTCAAAGAGTGATAGAAACTAGTTGAACATGACTGTATGAACTTTGACGAAAAGCAGGCAATTATTGGATGTACAGGATACAAATGCAGTACCTCACATGACAGAACAAATGAATTATCTACTAACAATGTAACATAATACAAACATCATTTGATAAATAAAAATTATGACTTTCTATTGGTTATAGGTAATATATATAACTAAACATAAGAGAAAACTATTACCAAATACTGAAAGAGAGGATGTAACAAGTGCAGCAGGAGAGGTCAGATTTGTTTTACTTGTAAACTCTGTAACTCCCCCCCCAAAAAAAAAAATCAGTAGTTTGAAGGAATCTTGTGATCCTTCCCTGGCTTAGAGAAAGGTAGGTCAATAGCCTGGTGCCAGGCATCAGGAAAAAAATTTTCCTGCCAGGTCCAGTTAAAAACAATTAGAAGAATAGCATGAGAAGCAGGTGACAGATGGCACAGCATTTCATAGGGTACATCATCAGGTCTGGCAGATATACTGCCAGACTAATGAAGGGGAAGTTTGAGTTCCACCAGTGTAAAGGGACAATTATAGTCATAGAAACAATCAGCTCAAAAGGAAAGAGTTGATTGCTCTGCCTGAGTCTTGATGGCTAAGGAAGTAGAGTATAAAGTAGAAGTGCTAGATGCCTGGCAAAAGCTTTCACCTAGAGTATTGGCAACGCTCCAGGTATCAGCTACTTCCTAGCCCTCAGAGAGCAAAATCGAGAGGGGGACAGAATTATATTGCCCACTGACATTTTGAATCTTGTCCCATAAGACTTTGAAACTGGTGGTAGAAGATATGCTGGTTGTAAACTTAATCCAAGAGTCCTTCTGACTTTGACGTCTTACTCACTGAGAATGTGCACAGGCCTGTTGGAAAGCGAGGTGGTAAGAGAGTGTGGGATACCTACAAAAAGTATCCCAGGCCAGCATTTAAGCTCTTCGTGCAATGTGGCAGGAAAAATTCCATCATAGATGAAAATATCATGGAAAACATGTTGAGATTTTAGTAACACACTAAGCAACTGCCTGTATAATACAGTCAGTTACTGCTGCCACACAGTGGTCTATTGATGACTTACAGATAATGGGAAGTTCTGAGAGAGAAATGAGAGAGGGTCAATTTGCTTGATACAGTTTCACCTGGGCACACAGGTCAGATGACATTGACCACAGCCAGTCTCTCTCAAAATTATAGGAAAATGATCACTGCTTCATGGGTTATTGTCAACCCTCCATGAAAAGTGAGAGAACAGAGAAGGGGAGAAAATATGAGATGAAGTGGTGGACAGTAACTTTCAAGCCTCAATGTTTTGAATTGTTTTAAAATGCTGCACCTCTTTTTCTTCCAACCATTCAGGTCAAGAACGGAAGTAGGACAGGTGATAGTCATTGCAATTAACACAATAAGGGTCTGTTTCACACTCATAGGTATCGTGGCCCTTGCCAATGCAATGAGCACACGTCAAGGAACCACAACATGGTGTCTTCGAGTGACCAAACCACTGACACTGGAAACATCCGAGAGGACTGGAATGTATGTTCACACCTTGCAATTAAGATAACCTGCAGTGGCAGGTGGATGCAGTGATGTAAATGTCAGAATGAGGACATTTGTCAGCATCATAATTCCAAACTTTGCAAGTGGAGATATGCCTCACTGCAGAAACTCTTTGGGTGAAGAAACCAGCAAGAATCTCTGACTCGGGGATGTTCTTCAAATTCCTCTCAACAATAACTCATCATGATGACTTCAAAGTAGCATGAGGCATAACCTCAACAGGTATATCCCCAATTGCCTTTGAATACAAGAGAGAGTTCACTGAGTTGAGATGTGGATGTTTCCACAAATATGTCACCAGAGGAAAGCTTCTTTACTGACTTTGGAGAGCCAGCAAGTTCCTCTAGTCCCTTCTAAATGAGAAAGGGAGACATCCGCCCTAAAGGTTTCTCCGAAAGAGAATGTAGTTTTAGAAAACAAGGTACGGGTATTACAGTTGCTGAAGATTGCTGCTCAGAATCTTCAAAACATGTTTGTCTACCTATGGACCATTTTTTTTACCATTTTATTGAAAGTTTTTATTTTGGTACCCACTGACCCCACCCACCATGGAGCCCTATAAGGGGATACACTACAATGCCAAACAAGGACAATGCAGGAATACCAGGGTTTCATGAGTACTACACCCAAACACCAGAATTAGACACAATGTCCATAACATCTCTTGATAACATCTAACACTGGAACTTGGTCAACCCTAGCCCAAGTGGACCAGCTGACTGAGCCACCCCAGGGCCACCCGTCTACAGGAATTCAAGGCCAAAGTGGTGTGTTAAGGTTGGACCCCTCAACCACCAGGATCCTCTCCTCCTCTGGCAAACACATGGGAGAATGTTTAGATCTCAGATGCAGTAAACTGAAAGAGCAGGACCTTCTCTGGGAGGTCCCCTCACCGCATACAGGAATCCACACCAAGGGGCCCAAAAGAAAAATTGAAGGCTATAAAAATTTGTAGTTTGTCAGAGCAATAATAATTTTACCGTAAGTAATTTATGTTTAATTTTGTATTTTTTGATGGGGTGGTGGACAGAATAGAGACAATGCCTAGAGAAGATGTATTGTATGTCATACTAGGGGAAATTCAGGATTTAAAATGCTGCATTGTAGAATTATGAACTTAAAACCTATATATACTGTTAAATTATGGTATATAATCTAAAGTTTGCTGTCATACTAATTGGTACAACAAATAAAAAAGTAGTTTAATAACATTTTAAATGTAAGACACTAATAAAACTTTGTGTCATACACAGTAAAGGATACCCAGTATGATCTCCGTACTGTAAAAAATGTTTGTACGCAAGTTTAACTTGTTTTAAATATATGTTATTTTAAAAACGAGTACACGCTGCTTGTTTACAGTCAAATTTACTGCCAATTTAAATTTGAAACAAGTGACAGCTGACCAGGAACAGGAGTCTATTGAAGGTGACAGAAGGTTTACAGAAAGAAGAGAGAAGAGATGCTATATTTGTTACAAAATGAACACACTTTAAAGGAGTGCAAGTCTCTTACCTGGAAGCAACAGCAGAAATCTCAACATAAAGTATCTGGAGCTATTTACAAAGACATTGCTGATAAAATAGAGTGACTGGCATCATGGATGCTACTGCCAGAAGAAACAAAATCACGAAAAAATATATACGATTCACCACAAGAAAGAAGTGCCTATTCTATGATTCATCAGTGCATGATTAATAGTCAGCTGAAGTTACCAAATGAATCAACAGTGCCAGTAGTTCTTGGAGCTTGTGACAAACATAAAAAGTTGTTACCAAATCACAATATGCCAATAACTGAAGGATAAGTTGGAGACAAGAAAGTGAAGCTTCTACAAGACACTAAGCACAGTAGAACCAGTCTGGTATCTGATGATCAGAAAACAAGCAAAGTACATCTGTGTATGTTAACTGATGGATCAGTGAAGAAGTTTTTCATAGCAAAAATAAATGTCAAGAATCAACATGTAAAGATCAAAGTTTTAGTTTTGCTACCCACATACAGCAAACAAATGTAGCTGTCATACAAACAGAATCTGGAAAAAATTATTATAGAAGATAATGACCTTCTTGGTCTAAGATTACAGTAAGGAGATAAGATATACAAAAATGTTAAAAACTGACTGGTAAGGAGGAACAAAATCTATTGCATCAATATACAGGTAGATCAGGGAATACAGATCCTAGACAACACAAGATTAAAATGATTACAAGGGATCTTGCCACAGTGAAGCCCTAAGTGAAAAGAGACTGAGAAAAGAACTGCAATTTTTGGTGCAAACTGCATGATTATTACATGAGCAAAAACAATCTTTGTATATTGTGAAAATATATATTTCTTTTGAAGGGCAACTTATTGTCAGATATAAGACTGTTTAGTGTAGGAAGTATTATTAATTATTTTAATTAGCATCTTTAATTCACTGACATCAAACCAACTAAGACATTGTGTCTGCAATCCATTGATGTTGAGGCTATGGAGATTTCTGGAAGCCTAAGTGATAAATATATATAAATAACTGCAACTAGATGAGCAGAAACAGAGTAAAAGATAAAGTAATAATTCAGTCAGAGGAATATAAGAAATCATAAAGATATCTACCATGGGAGTAAATGCTTTGTTACAGTGAAATTAACAGTGTGACAGAGATGAGGATAATTCATCTTGTAAAAGTGTGTTCTAAGAGTTGAACCCACTTTTGTGACTAATACCTAATATATAAACAAGTTTCTATCTGTTTGCATCTTTCATCCTCTATAACAGCAGGCCTATAAGAATATGGAATTAGCATACTTAGGTATAATGTCTTTGACATCACATTTTTAGTGCCAACAGAAAACTGCATAGCATACTTTTTTCCCACAGAAGGTGGGAATTACCATCTCACCTGATTTCTTATCTAGTTTCAGATAAACTTCCAAAAAACAAGCACAACTTGACACAATGATACAGAATAAAGAAGGTCATTTGGGAGAAAGGGGGGGAGTGAAGCCCATCATCTAATTTCATGTTCAAAGTATGCTTATAAAACAGTACATCTTTCTTTTATGCTGTGAAAAAAAACGATTTCCTATCTCTTGTTGCAAATGTTGTTTTATTCCACCTGCATATTGTAGCTAGCAGATAACAAAAAGGAAAAGAAAAATAATCTATAAGATTAGTTTACTCTAATGCTTCTTAAAAAAATTCTAAGTGCCAGGGTTTTGAGGATTCCCTCTTCATTTATTGTTATATATATGTTAACAAAATAACTAAAACTTAATTAGAAACTTATCCAATAAAAAAACTTAAATCAAAAACTAAATAAAAGTTATAATTTTCCTAAACGAAAATGTTATTCTGATAGGTACTTCCCTCCATCCATAAGATTAGCTTTTCTTGTTTTGAGGTTGCCCTCTATCTAAACCTTTTGAATGCATGCCACAAGGCTTCATGGTCCCTCTGTTGGAATCCAAAGTCTCAACAATCATTATGTATTACTTTCCACCAAAAGTAGAACACTACCACATGACATGAGACTCCCTCTGTGCACCACTACCAAACTATAATTTTGAAGTTTGTCAGAAGATGCAAGCATTGGAAATGTATGGGGAGGAAGGGTGGGAAGTGTGAGCATAGGGAAGTACCTATCAGAAATACATTATGTTATTAAATGAAAACTTCTGATAGAGTACTCTCCCTCCACTCATAAGATTAGCTCAAATTCACACCGAAGGTAGTATGTGGATCATATCATTTTCACTTCAAATCTCAGAGTCCAGTGGGAACCTATATGGAAACTCCAGGAAAGCACAGAGTGGCCTAATGACAAAGATCCAGGAATGTATCATCCAGAATTTATGGGAAGTCCAACAAATGCCATTGATCCCTGTAGCTATGAAACAAGCCTGAAACAGCCCAGGTCATCAATAACCTCATAATAATAAGGAAAAACCCAGGACAGAAACATGCCAAGAAGATCTCCTGCAACCAACAACACAGAAAACCCATCTTCAGGGGAAGATAAACAGCTCCAAACCTATTTAAGGACTTGTGTGATTGGTTCACTATCTCCAAAACCTTACTCAATGAGTACCAATGTTCACATGAGGATAAAACTAGGGCACTCAACTGGGAGCGAGCTGTATTTGGATGTTTCTACTCTGGGAAAAAATCACTCACCCTAAGGATCTTGTAACTCCCTCTACGCTTGTAGAAAATCACTGGTATATTCTGAACTGAATGGTTACAGCCACTGTATGGAACCTATCCAGTTTCAAAAAGCTCACAATTAAAACTGTCTCACTCTTGTTTGGAAAGAGGACGAAGAAGCCAATTATCCAAGTAAATACAGAAACAAAGCCAAAGTGTATGAATATATTGAGAAAAGGGGTGAACAACTTCACATAAACATACAGTGAGGAAAGCAGATTGAACGTCCAGGTGCTAAAAAAGTATACCACCCCACATCAGACAAACTGGTGGGAGTAAAACCTGCACAACTGACATGGAGCAGTACAATAACCTGTTTAGTGAGGAGGTTAAATACTGCCTTGGATAGACACTGGGACAGCCAGTTATCCCAAGTAAAAGGAAGGGAACAGGATAAGACAAAACCCTCTAATAAAATTCCACAAACACAAACGTTGGAAAGGATAGGGCTGCTCTGATGAACAAAAGTTGTCAAACAAGTTACCACTAGTCTCAATCTCCCCAGGCAGTCACAAAACTGTTGCCTGCATACCTTGTATCCCTGCAAAAAGTGGCAAACTGTAGACCAGTGAGAAACTGGGGCAGGCAAGGCCAGGAAGGGTAAATCCTAGAGAATGGACACAATGCTATGTCCAGCTCCAATGGGAAAGATGAATCACTGTTGGACAGAAGCCATCTGCATCTCCAAGAACACAGTAACTACGTCACAGTCAAAACATCAGGAAAAAAATGGGCCTTGAGGTCCTGTGATGAATAGGGTTACAGATGAAAACAAAACAGTCATTTGTGTGAGGTACATGTTGCTTTCATACAAATTAACTCTGACAAATGTCTCCAGTTATAACTGGCTAGTCTCCAAGGTCAACTCATTTGAAATGTTCAGCTTACATGATGCTGACATCTGTACCAATATATCACACTGCACTCACTAATCATTACCCTGTATTCTCCTGAAGAACATTCAACTAATTGATACCATATGACTTTTGAGTTGTCTATTTTTAAGCTACTAGTACCACTATGATGTAAACTAATCCTTTTGTTATACATACTTATTAATTATAGTGTGATTCAAAATAAACATTTCACACATTAATTTGTAGGAAAAGAAAATCTACCACTTCTCTTTCTCCATAATTCTACATAAAACTAAAATTTTACTTCTACACCAGAATCGACCTATTTCTCTCAAGAAAACAGTTTTAAAATTTTCATGGATACTTCTTTTAAAATGTAATTAAAAATCAGTGCATATGACAAGATTTTTTCTGTTGAAATATTGCTGCCATTATACAGTCCTAACAAACACTGCAGTGAAGCATGAAGTTTAATAGCTATAATAAGTTACACAAAATTGGGTTTCTGCTTTTTGGGAGATAAGTCAAATGGGCACAGAGAAAAATATATATGTGAAACAAAAACTACTAATGTTCTGATTAACAGAAAGTATTTTACAATGTGCCATATAAAAGGTATGTTTTAAGATTTTTTTTTTAGGTGTAGAAGCTCATTTAATAGGAAAGTGACTAGATGAAAGTAAATAACAGGTTATTATAAATGGCAGTCATTCAAACTGGATTAATGCCACAAATGAGATACCTTAGGGTTTAGGCTTAGAACATTTGCTCTTTTCTGATTTACATCAATGACAGATTAAAAAATGGTCAATAAATTACGTAAATAAGCTGATAATGTTATGATTTGATGCATTTCTGCCTATGTAGAAAATGCTACTGCTTTACTACATGATTTTAATTATTTTCAAGTTGAGTTGGACAAATAAATTGGAAATGGTGTTGAATTTATTAAATGTAGGCAGAATATCATAATTTGGATTAAAACTTTTATGGGAAAACCTTAACAGCAATTGGGAAGAAAAATATCTTGGCATTTTGATTTGCAAGATAACCAATTCTACTTTTATTTTGTTATAAAGTTTTATCATTCCTTAATTCACCTCGTATCTAAAGCACATAGAATACATATACAAGGTGGCCCATAAGTTCCTACCCATCCATATGTTATATTCAATAATACTAATGATGAGTTGAAGGCAGCTGTTACTGCTGCATTTGGAACAATAACCACTGCTATGTTGAGGAAAATCTCTCACAGAACATGGTGTTGCATAATATTATGCAGCAAGAATGAGGGACAGCACACATACAATGGATACATAAGTTATATGGATGGGTAGGGACGTATGGGTCACCCTGTATATATTACAAAACTTGCACAAATTTCTTATAGTGGCAACAGAGGTATTAATGCTGTGAAAGATAATGTAAATTACCAAGTCACTTGAGATGCAACTTCATGGTCCAACCACTAAATCAAAACCATGTCTTGAACCGAGTTAGTTTGAGAGATACTGTTAAAACACATTATTGCACATTGTTACTCAATTTTGTAATAGATTGTGAAGTTCTACAATTCTGAAATATTGTCGTTTTTTAATTTAGTTTTTTCCTTTTAATTCCTTTCTTTATTGAAATAAGTAGTAACATTAGTACTTTTGTTGACTGTTCATTAACAATAGTAATAAGTCCAACCCAGACACATATTTAATAATTTTTTTTTTTTTTGTTATTGTTATCAAGTGATAAAAAGTTTCTATTCCAGTTATTTGAAAGTTTGGCTTTCTACATAGATATGCAAATGACAAAGGCTAGTTAGTTTGTTTTATTTTATAGTTTAATTTATAAATATGATGGCCCAGCTGGATCAACAGATCCTTTGCTGTCCTTAAATTTTATTGCTATTTAAAAATTCTTTGTACCTGTATTTCCACGTGGCCCTACGTCACTGAAGATTTGACCCTAATAAACCTACAGTTATTTTAATGTTATAAATTTAATACAACGGGTGTGCATTATCATCTTCTGGAAAAAACATTATTTTTCTAACACTGTTAGCCAGTAACACTAACAAGATGGCTAACATTTAGCTGTGGAATAAGTTTCCAAAAGTACTGAACTTGAACTAAAGCCAGAACTTTAAAGGAGTTTAAAGAGAGAATTCAATGACTACCACTATCATATGGGCAAATTAAAAACTTTTCCTTTCATCCAAGGATGAAATTGTCTTTTGTCATCTGCATGCCATGTTTTGGCATCTGCTGGCCTATAAAGATAATATTACACAAACTTTAAAGAAAGATAATGGCAGATTTTTTATTGTCTGCAAAAAAACTAATATCAATCAGTTCAATGATACAAGTACAAAAACCTCATGTGGTCTTTCAAATCTCTTAGTTTTCGACTTTCAGTTTCAAAACCAATTGGAATGTAGGTGTATAAAGGAGTCATGTAATTCCAATTAATATTTAGTACTAACAGACAATAAATAACCTTTATATTCTTGTTCAGAGTTGTAGAGTATGTAAAACGCAGAAACATTTGAATTATTATTACAGCATTGGGCCTCTAAGATTTTTAAGGTAACGAGATGAAAATTGAACACTTAACTCTTAAAACATATTATTCAGCAGGAAGTGAAAAACATTACATTTTACCGCAGAATTTCTTGCAATATAAGTTAATAAAAGTAGATACAGTAGTAATACTATAAAAAGAAATATTTTTTATACAATATTATAACAGTATACTGTCAGAATCACTGACATAATACTTCGCGAACATGATTCTAACGATCTTGTCCCTTTCCCAATTTCCATATTAACTGGATTCACGTATACGTGGTTAAACTCTTACCTTGTTTATACACATATCTAAGACGTTCGTGAACATTTCTTATAACTTTCACAAGTCGCTGGTGTTCGCATTTTATATCAAAAATTGATATGTCATTGTCATTACACGCCATGCCATTCAAACATTTACGCGGTCAACGCTCAATAAAATAAGTTGATTGCATAGAATTAATACTTTATTTTTATTGAAAATAAATTGTCAGTAAGTTAAAAAAAACTATAATTTATTTCCGTTAAATGCCATCAAAAACAATTTTTAAAAATAAAATAAAAGTAAAAATTAGACCCTCAATAAATCAGAGGAAATTCTGTCTGTTGAAAACGATAAAACTGTTTCAGTAATGTCGAGAAAACCCACTTGGAGAGAAAAATATATATGTTTTTTTTGTTGTTGTTTGTTTGGGAATTTCGCACAAAGCTACTCGAGGGCTATCTGTGCTAGCCGTCCCTAATTTAGCAGTGTAAGACTAGAGGGAAGGCAGTTAGTCATCACCACCCACCGCCAACTCTTGGGCTACTCTTTTACCAACGAATAGTGGGATTGACCACACATTATACATCCCCACGGCTGGGAGGGCGAGCATGTTTAGCGCGACGCGGGCGCGAACCCGCGGATTACGAGTCGCACGCCTTACGCGCTAGGCCATGCCGGGCCAAATATATATGTGAAAACGGCTCGTTTGGGTTCGCTTCTCTACGTAAAAAAAATTTCTTAACCAAAACGAGCTGTTTTTACATATATATAAAAGAGTTTCGATTCTCGTGGTGAAAAGAGTACATCACAAATCAATTAAAAATAATTGTTAAAACTTCAGTTTTATTTGTAAAATACTTGGTCATAACATTAGTGATTATTTTAAACATTGTTACAGTAAATGCTTGTCTTCTACCGAAGTTGTAACGATTTCTATTGTAGATGGATTTTTAAATTGTTTGGTAAAATATTAATTAACTGGCTGGAGTACTTGGCTGCTGGACGAAATTTATGTAACTTCATGATTTTTGAGGGGTATCTTACGACCTGAAAAGTTGCTTCTCTTATAAGTAATTGTAAAATGCCCATACAAACTGCAAGACACAAGAAACTGTAAATGTAGATGTATCTCTATGAAGACCCAACAAACTGTAGAGTAGCGGGTTCGAATCCCCGTCCCACCAAACATGTTCACTATCTCAGGTGTGGGGGCGCTATAATTTTATTGTCAATCTCACTATTCGTTGGTTAAAAGTAGCTCAAACGTTAGCGGTGAGGGATGATAATTAGTTGCCTTCCCTGTCGTCTTTTACAGCTAAGTTAGGGAAGGCTGGCGCAGATAGTCTCTGTGTAGCTTTGTGTGAAATTCAAACCAAACCAATGTAAGTTAATAGCATACTCGAAAATCAATAATAATTTAATAGCATTTTATATTGTTTAAATTGTATTTGAATGTTAGGCCAGCCATTTTGCTTCTGAAAGAAACATATACTATAGTGTTACAATACGCTGCTTATCGTGGACGTACGTTTGCATTCGGTGATGTCATCATCCAGGCTGCAGACACTTATTCATTATATTAACACTCCTACGAAAAGACGTTTCTTGTCCTGATTTCTCCAAGCCCGTTCCCATGGCTGTGGTTTCGCTAGATAGTAGATAGAGACAGTGGGAATCTCGTTAATCCATTCATTAATGGATTTAAATGGCAATTTCATTTAAATACAAAATTATTAGCCTTATATTAATAACCTTTCAAGTTGCTCTGGGGCCTATTAGGCCCCACTTTTCGTAGGAGTGTTAAGGATGTACTATAATGTTAGAATTTCATCACTGAAAGAGCTTTGAATTGAAAAACTTACCAAGTTTATCCTATTTTATGAATTAGTTCCAACAAACACAAGCACACAAGCTGCAGGTCTCAGCCAAATTATTCTAAACATCTTCAACATCAGTTGAGACAGGAAACAGATGAAGCAGTAATACAAATTAATCAACATGACAAATCAACGATAAAGCAAAAGACTCACGGATCAACTAGAAACTGGAGAAAAGAGACTGGAATAATGCAACTGAAGCAAGTTTAAGCAAGAGAACAGATGCTACTTAAATTAAATATATATGTGTGCATTATTGCTGGAAGAACCTTGAAGAGATCATTGTTTGGAGAAGATCCTGCTCCCTGATAGGCCAAACTCGTTAAGTGTAAAGTAGTCGTTGAGTAAATATTATTAAAATAACCTTATTGAAGTTAGATACCTAATGTCAAAAATAAAATAAAATATTTATAAAAATGACACATAATAATTAATAATTACAATAAATTGTAATTGTCTCCCTGTGTTTGAACTTTTTGTTATCTTTCAAGACTTGTAGTGCAGATAGGAGAGATTTTCATATTTTGGTAATAACGTTAGAACAAAAAAGTTTTATACTCGAAATTACTAGATAGATACTTTTATTTTAACCCATATTTCGCTTTTACGGCTTCTTCAGGACTAGTACAGTTTATGGTACTTAGGGTCAAACATTGTTTGCTTCTAACTTACAACTAAATACATATTTTAAGTTAACAATAAAGTAGAAGCTATAAAAGAAAAGTACCATGATAAAAATTGAAATTAAAAGTGGTAAAAACTAGGTATACTACTACGTATCCCGGAAAATTCAACTCTTGACAAGACAACCACATCTCTTGGTATTAAGTTTTAAATGTTATTTTCTCAAGTTATCTAATACATTTATTAGCACTGAATATCTTCCCGTGTGTAAAAGGTCTTCTAAGTAGATAAGCATAGCACCTCAAGATTTGATGATTCAGTATTTGACTCAAATGTTTCTTGTTTCTCAACTTCCAGTTTTGCAAGTTGAAGAAATTTAATCAACTAATATATTGCGGTTGCTTGTTTGTTTGTTTTGGAATTTCGCACAAAGCTACTCGAGGGCTATCTGTGCTAGCCGTCCCTAATTTAGCAGTGTAAGACTAGAGGGAAGACAGCTAGTCATCACCACCCACCGCCAACTCTTGGGCTACTCTTTTACCAACGAATAGTGGGATTGACCGTCACATTATACACCCCCACGGCTGGGAGGGCGAGCATGTTTAGCGCGACGCGGGCGCGAACCCGCGACCCTCGGATTACGAGTCGCACGCCTTACGCGCTTGGCCATGCCAAACCATTGCGGTTGCATATCCGTTGTTAATCTTACTTACTTATTTCAGGTCCAGCTAATTCATGTTTTATAATATTCAGTTAGCTCTTTGTATTTCCTTGGATCTTTTTGGGTTTTATGAACTCGGATATTATTTTCTTCTTTTATTATTGTTTGTTAATTCATCACAGTTTTGGCGTTAATACTCATCTTCTTCACACTTATATAAGTTTTTTACATTGTTATAGTTTGAGTTTGAGAGTATTTTTTTTTATTTTCAATTGGTTTTTATCTTCATTTTCTATCAGTTCCTTAAATTGCAGTTCATGTGCGTACTAACATGTTTACTTCGTTCCTACTGAGCAGACAGTTGTTTCATTAATCCTTGAAGTTTATTTATACGTCTATCATTATTACTTCCTATAATTCCTGGTTGGTGCATTTGTTTACTTGCAAGTTCAATTATTCAAGTTCCATTACAAACTGAATAGATTTCCTTGAGGATAAACACATACTTTGCTTTAGTCTAATTCGCATAGTGTAAATCTGGTAATTTTATCCACGCTAATTTTCGTTAACTGATTCTTTTAATGTCCTTATCCACGTAATAGCTATGAAATTATCGTATGCTAACAAATCCATCATTTCGTGTGGATCATCCCGATAAAACAACTGAACAAGTCTTTCACATTTTCTGTAAATTAAGCTAATGTACTTACTCTGCTCTTAAACTTTGCTTTAGAAACATTATTCTGGTCACACCAAATCTATTTAGTAAAACAACAAATAATGCTTAGTAGATGTTATGGTCTTCTGTTGGATAATTAATGTTCTCAAGGTTTGCCCTTTTAAAATTGCACCAGGATGAAGAGCTTCCTGTTTATTATAACATTCATTCACTTGGAAGTTATTTCAAACTGTGTTTGATGCTCCTCCCAAGACAGCTTTATATCATAGTCTGTTGGTTACTAAACTTTACAATGTTTTTCAACTGGTCTACTACATTACCAACTCACTGCACATTTGACAAATCTATAAAGATCACACAAAATATAAAACTATGCCAGTTATATACCGCATTTTGTGTGTGAGAATTTAATAATAGCAAATTAGTCAAATTTCAGGACCAGTTTTCTGGCACTAAACTTAAATAGCAGCCCGTAGGTGAACGTGTTTACTTGTCTAAAGTAAAAGAAAAACAAACATCTGGTATGTGATGTGTTGTCATTTCATTATGTTCACAGCTTTAGTACCAGACCAGCAAATTTATTTTAATCATTGTTTTTTCTCGGCACTTAGTTTGACACTTTTTGATATTTTTTACAATATTTTCTATTATTTTTTTCTATTCTTACGAGCAGTTAGAAGTCAAAATCTGTTTGAAGTAGTTACTTTTTTTTTTAAACTAAATATCTTCCCATTAAACCACATAATTTTGCTTACTTCCTCTGGCTATATACATATATCCATTAAAAGATAAACACGTAATAAAATAGCTAACACTGTATTAAAGGAGCAGGCTAAATAAATTGTGATGTAAAAACTTATTATCTTTATTGTTTGATAACGTGAAATTTGCTACGAATATATAAATTTTGTTTATCTAAGTTAAGTCTTTAAATTCCGACCGTCAAACATATACCTTCGAAGATCAGTCGAACGTATTTTGCATATTACACATGAATAACGTGAGGGCGTTATAAAGTAACGATCAATCCCACTATTCATTGGTAAAAGAATAGCCCAAGAGTTGGCGGTAGGTGGTGATGACTAGCTCCCTTTCCTCTAGTCTTACACTGCTAAATTAGGGACGGCTTGCGCAGATAGTCCTCATGTAGCTTTGCGCGAAATTCAAAACAAACAAACAAACAAACCTTAGGTAAGGGGCCCAAAACCGAACACAGTATTCCCAATGTGTTCTAACCAGTGACCTATAGTATAATATTATAACTTTTCTAGACTTGTATTTATATAGATACAGCATAAAACCCTACTTGCCCAACCATTAGCAACTGTACACTTTGATGATTTAAGAGACTAATCTACATTACATCAGGATCCCTTTCATTCATGATACTGTTAAGGTTATTTCCCAACCAAATATACTTATAATTGAAATCATAATAATCCACATGCATTATTTTGCATTTATTTACCCAATTCACTAAATAATCAAAATCCTTTTATAAAGTAGTAACGTCTTTTCACAGTCAGCAACACCCAACACCTTAATGCCATAAGAAAATTTAAGTAATATGTTGACCATTTCTCCATCTATATTACTGATGTAAATGAAAAAGAGCAAAGATTTTAAGACTGAATCTTGAGGAACTCTACTTGTGATAATACTTACTCCAGCTTAACCAAACTTTATTTATATAACAACTGTGACAGATTTACTGTTATACATTTCTTTTAATATCTATATTTGTTTCAGTTTGGTTTCTGTTTGGAAATGCATGTGACACGTATTGTTAAATGTGTATTGCAAAATTCTCGCTTTTTCTCTAAATTTGTAGAAGATTCTTGAGCGTAAGAATCAACAATGTATATATATGTAGATAAATGCCAAATTATTGCCAGCTGAATTTTCAAGAATCTTGCCTAATTAGTGTAAAAGGTAGACATCGTAACACGCGGAGAGGTAGGTTTAATAATATTGTTTGTTTGCTACAATCAGTGTACTATAAACCTAGGAAGTTACAATTTTGATAAACACTTATTAATCGGAAAACTTCAAATATCAGACCAGAAACCTTTTTAAGATACCGAACATTACAAACCCTTTACCTTCCATGAATTTATTTGATTTGTTTTGAATTTCGCTCAAAGCTACACGAGAGCTATCTCTGCTAACTTTCCTAATTTAACAGTGTAAGACTAGAGGGAAGGCAGCTAGACAACACCACCCATCGTTAACGCTTGAGCTACTCTTTTACCAACGAATAGCGGGATTAACTTTAACATTATAACGCCCTTACAGTTGAAAGAGCGAGCATACTTGGTACATCTTCTCTCCCATTTGTTTATTGACCTCTTATCACATTTGGTGGTATCCTTCTCCTTGTTGTCCACCCCTGGTTTCGACTTTGATTATTCTTAGACTTGCGACTACACTTTCATCATGGGCTTCCGTAAATTGTTTTGCTAACTTGGTTATCTTGTCCACATCTTTCAGTGCTCTCTCTTTTAGGAACAGTGACATGTCAGTAGAACACATAATCATTAACTGTTTATATATTAATAGATCTGCCAGTCCTTCTAAACTATCTTCACACATGGTCATACCAGTTCACCTTATAAAGTATCGCCACAAACTAAAATACAGTTTCTCCAATGTCAGGTTTAATTCATTTGAACTTCTGGCATAAACCTTTCTTGGTAGGTTCATAAGATTCCAACAAGGCCACTTTTATTTTATCATAACCCACGGTATCCTCTGATATTATGCTCGCATACACCTGTAGGCCTTTTTGTGTGATAAGGGAGAGAGGCTGACTGCCTAGCCACCTTTGTTCTAGTAGAGATTTTTTGTCAAATCTTTCGTACCTCATAAGGAAATAATCCATATCCTCTTTATGTTGATCAAATCTTAACAATTTGGATCAGCTAACTCTGACCCCATTTTCTTTCTTGGGTTTCTGTTGAGCGTGCTTGATTATTTAAATTCATGCTTTTATTCTCTTTATTTCTAGTCTCTCTTCTTTATCCTTTTCTTCTTTCTTAATCTGTGTTTTTTTTTATTTTTAGCTGATTAATTAATTATTATAACTCTCTACAACAGCGTTTTCCAACCTTTTTCAGCCAGGCATCAGTTTATTTTTGAAATTTTCCATGAGGCCTCCTCAAATACCTAATTAGATAATCTCTAAGACATGGCTAAGTCTTAACATCAAGCTGGAAGCAATAGTTTTATCAATACATTATCAGTTGTAGAATATACAGGTGTTTTATAATACTACCATACAAAAAGAAATGAAAAGAATCCCACTTCATTGTTATTTAATCTTTACATTAACTATGCATTTACTAAATCTCTTTCAAGAAATAGCCTACCTAATGAGAAGGATGGTGCTGTTTTCATATCATAACAACTTAATCAAGAGCAAAAAGTCGGGTTGATCCTCAAATCTGGCTCTATATCTGTTTTGTTCCTTTATTTGTTTTTTAAGAAACTCAATGTTGAGAAACCTGATTTGCATTTATAAGTCGTGACAAGTAGCATAAGAAATATCACTGCTTTTTCTGACAAATTTGGATGCTCAGCACATCTCAGCCAAAAATTAATTAACGAGACTTGACTAAAACGGTATTTTAGTGCAGTGTCAGAGGACGGTTCAATAATAGAATCAATTTATGTTTCACTGAATTGTAATACTTCCTCATTTTCCGTGTCAACAGTAAAAATGTCCCTGTTTCACATTTAACTGCTGTCAATTGGAGGAAAATATTCCTTCAAGCATGATTTTAGCCTCAAAAGATGCTCTTTGATTCATAAAAAAATATCATCTGAAATATTACCTTCTTCATTTTGGTTTTGTAATTCTGTTAAAGTAGAAAAAGACTTATAATTTTTCTTTTCAACTCGATGTACCCACAAGTTAATTGTTTATAGTTGCTTCTATCTTTTCCCAGATCTTAAAAATATTTATGTTAGCATCTTGTAAATTTTGATTTAATGCATTTAAGAAGCCAAAAATATCACATAAATAGGCCACTTTAATTAACCATTGCAAATTATGAAACCTGTCTCTAAATTAAAATATTGCATTCTTTGCTGATGGAGAATGTTGGTCCAAAAACAAGATAGCTTCATTCTTCATTTCTATGACTCTTTCTAAGAAATTTTCTTTTGATAACCACCGAACTTCACAGTGTAATAGGAGATGCTCGTGTTCACTTTCTAATTGTTTGCACACAGCTGTAAAAATCCTGGAATTAATCAAATTAGATTTTACATAGTTTATGAACTTAACACATTCTTGCATAGTTGAATTCGAAAGTAAGGGCATTTTCTTCACAACTAACGTCTCTCTGTGCATGCCACAATGCACTCATACACAGTCTGGTGCCACTGCTCGATCCTCTGGAAAACATCCGTATGGAAACCTACCATTGAGCAAACACCATCGGTACTCAATTCAACACACTTTTTCCATTGAATACTACACTGAATTACAAAATTATTGATTAAATTAAAAATTTTGTCACCCGTTGTTTTTGTTGGAATTGGTTTTGAAAAACAATAAATCTTCAGGAATTGTGTCCTTATAACCATATATCACAAAGCACATTAAACTGGCATTTTCTGCTATGTCTTTGCTTTCATTCACTTGTAATGAAAAAACCTGACTACAGTGAACTCGATGTATAAGATTCTCTTCAATATTTTTCGCCATATACACAATTCTACCTTCACTGTATTATTACATAAGGACACTAAATTCAACAGATCTTCTTGTCTTTTATAAACACGAGATGTAATTATTTTTACTGCATGAAGTATTAACGTTTTACCAATTGTATGCGGATGACCTGTCTCAACTATCAGTTTTGAAATTTCATATGAGGTCATAACCAAGTCTTGATCGGAAGATCTCGTGGAAAAAGTGTGTGAAATTATTTGTTTGGAAAAACTATTTCATTTTTATTATTTATGAAAACGGATGTACAATGCTAAAGTCAGGGGTTCTATTCCCCTCTGTGGACTCAGCAGATATCCCGATGCGGCTTTGCTGTGTAAATAAACACACACACACATTTATGAAAAATCTATTGGCTTACTGGAATATTCTGGATGTTTGGTATTCAAGTGGCATTTCAGTTTAGATGGTTTCATGCTTTCATTTGATAATGTTGATCAACAACAAATACATAGTACAAGTCATTATTGCTACCACCAATTATAAAACCATACTTCAAATATTCATCACAATAGTGTCGAATCCAATAGAGATTTGTTGTTTTTTGTTTTTTTTTACTTACAAGCTGCTCATCACTAAAACATTTGAAATTAGACATATTATTTTTATTAACTTCAGTTCCATTAGAACTAGGTTGAATTTGCGTATCACTTGAGGTTTTCTTGTGCGATGCATGTTTCTTCAGCTATCTATCCGTATTGGATAGGGTTTTTTTGAAAATGAACAACTCAAAAAATTTTAATTACTACAAACTAAGTCACAAACAATTTTCTTTATTCTTAAAACAAACTGACGCTTCTAGCATCTGCCAACAGCAACTTTTCTGTTTTTCTGCTGCCAGCTGGCGCTATCAGAGTAAGACTCAGGTCTCGCATGCCTGTTAATTTTCATTAACAGAGTAAGCAATTTTAACACATTTGGAATGAAATTCTTAAACTTTTTGTGTCGAAGAACTGGTTAACTTGAATGAACAAATGGTTCTTTAATGTGAGACAAAACCCTTCTTTGATCTTACTTACAGACAGGGGAAGATCGGCTTGGAATCAGTAGGGTAGATGTCTAGCTAACACGTGATTTAAATGTATGACTTTTCAAAGGAAGTTCAAGATTATTAATACCACAAAACTTAATCTTAGGCTCTCTAAATTGTACTAAATGAAAACACTTTAATTCCTGAGAAACTGGAGACATGAAGACAACCGTAAACTAGTGGATTTTATAGTTTCGTAACCTTAAGTACAAACTTTTACTTTTCTTTTCTGTTATATTAGCTTAGTTGAAATACTGAAACGTCCAAGCTGGATGAAATGAAAACTTAAATTATAGTGTATTTGAAAATATTGATTTTATAAAAATAAATTTATATTAACTGGTTTATTTATATTTTTCTTTAATATACAACAGGGGCTTGTAGAGAGTATAAAAAGTAGTGGTTGTTAGTGAAAGGGAGAAAATTAATTTAATTATTTTTTAGTTTTCTGCGGGCTGGCAGTTTTTTCATGGACTGGTACTGGGTCATGGACCACACTTTGGGAAATACTACTCTGCAATACTTTTGTCACTATTAAAGCTGTGCATATACAGATCTATTTTCACAGTCGTTCACGTCCCATTCTACTTTTGTAGATCCTGAATAGCTTACCACTGTTAGGTTTTTATGTATGGGTCAGATTATTTACAGTATGTGTCTGTGACTTGTTTGTAATAAATTTCAACAGTAAGCAAACAGCACACATTCTACTTCTTTCAAAATAATATATATTAAAAGAAGTCAAAATGATATACAAATATTCATTACATATTTGGTTATCCCAGTGATATAATTTTAAATACTTTTCTCGTTTTTCATCAACATCTACGCATGTTTGTTCAGTTGTTTTAAAACACAATTTGACGAGACGAAGTATCCTTCCTACTCTGTTTTTAGTCTGTGATAATTTAACTTTAAAACAAGCGCTGTAACTATTGATCACCACAGTTGTATACAGAGCAATAAATAATTAAAACAAATTATCATCCTCTGTCCTGTTATTACCATACAGTCTGGAGTAATTTCACTTTAAAATTGTCACTATATACTCGTTACGGGTAAAGTCAAAATCACGCGAGCTAGATCTATCTAACTATCTGAAATCGCATTTTGGGCATATATTCATTGCCCAAAAAAGGTTTAGAACGTTCCACATCGACGGTATGTTCTGAAGCTACGATATTCAATTGAAACAACGAGAAAAACATAGCAGGTTCTAGTTGTATGACGCAGTAATATAACAATCGCCAATTCACAATGACTGAAAAAGTTGTTAACAAATATGCTATAACATATCACTTCGAAAAATAACTAAATTTAACACTTACTTTATACTTAAATTATTTTTAAAATAATTTTTGGATTAAACTTCAGAAGTCGTGTATATGCAAGAGGCTTAGATATCCAATCTTTAACGTCTTTTAAAACTCTTGGAGAACTATTATTTGGCCTAGGATCCTTATCTTTCTTTTACACTTCCCAAATTTTTCTTAAGAAGTTCATTAGTGCAATAATCTTGTTCGACCTTCTTTCCGTCTATCAGCTACTGAAAGTAAGTAATACTGCTTAAATCTCCATTAGTAAAAACTGAAGAAAAATCAGAATTTAGTAATCCAGCCAACAGATACAATATTTCCTTATCGTCCCACAAGAGTCCTATCTCCATCCTAACATTTGTACGCTCTTAATGTATTTAAATGAATTCTTACTGTTACTTTTTAATATTCAGCAAAACATTTTTCTTACATCTTCTTGACGTACTAATTTCCTGTTTGACCAATATTTTTGATATTCTATAATCTTCTAACTCTCCTGCCTTACTAGTCTTTAAGTTCATCTCTTGTATTCTCTGTGAGCTAACCTGTTGTTTTTGTTGTTTTTTTTACTTGCAGTCAACCTTTTCTTTCTATTAACAGTGAATAAATTGTATGCATTAGCAATTTGAGTAATTTACTTATGATTAAAAGCTGGAAGTATTTTACAAATATATTTGTAGTTTCGTTAGTTGATATTCTTTTTGCTTAGAGACGTATTTAGAATAATAATAAATTTTAACAAAAGCTGATAATATTTAATGTTAGAAGGATATGACGTTTATATTATATTCTTGAATGAAATTCCGATCTTTTAAGGGCATGAATAGGGTTTTATGGTTGTAAAATGCACTTTCGTGGAAAATATAATTTTACTTCTTTACATTACTTTATTTGTGTTCATATTTATTTCCTTTGATTTTTTTTCTTCTAAAAATTAACCTTTACTGTTTTGTTCTCCTAATTCTACGTTACGGACTAGTACAAATTGTAGGCTAGGAGTTCGAATTCCATCACCAGACAAGCTAATCCTCCCTTACCGTTGGATCGTTATTATGTCACAGCCAATCTCTAATTCAGCTATCACTTCTGAATTAGGGACGAGTAATGCAGATAGATCTCGAATAATTTTTTATGAATCTGAAACACAAACAGTGATGATTCAGGTTTAAATTAAGTGTCGTAATGACCATATGTGTTTTGCAGTTAACATAATCAAAGCGATCTTATAAAGAAATTGGACCAACGAAAACATAACCAATCACATCCATAACATTATTCATAAATAACTTTGAAAAAATGAAACGTTCATTTTGCTTTTGTCTTAAAATAGCTGAAACGCTCATTTTAGTAAAAATTAATTAGGAAGGTAAATGAACAATTAATAAATGTGTTTATGCGAAAATAAATTATTTATCTTCACTAGAATATACAATCTCATTTTAAATTAGTTTATAATTCCGTATATTTTATTAAAACTAACGTCCAGTAAACTATCCTCATTCGATTTCTGTTATCTTTATGGCTCTCTGCTGGAAAAGCTGTAAGTTTACGGATTTACATAGATAAAATCCGGGGATCGATTACCTCGTTGGAAACAGCAAATGGCTCAATGTCGATTTGCTTCAAACGAAGAAAGAAAGAAATTCAAAAGTAAAATTTTACATTAAATGCAATATTACTAGCAGTCCCCTAGTGCGCTTAAAAAGAAGCAACAATGTAATATTTCATGTGCTCGTTATGCAAATTGAAACCTTAAGTTTCAACTTTGTCCTGTAGGGCCTGGCATGGCCAAGCGCGTAAGGCGTGCGACTCGTAATCTGAGGGTCGCGGGTTCGCGCCCGCGTCGCGCTAAACATGCTCGCTCTCCCAGCCGTGGGGGTGTATAAAGTGACGGTCAATCCCACTATTCGTTGGTTAAAGAGTAGCCCAAGAGTTGGCGGTGGGTGGTGATGACTAGCTGCCTTTCCTCTAGTCTTACACTGCTAAATTAGGGACGGCTAGCACAGATAGCCGTCGAGTAGCTTTGTGCGAAATTCCAAAAACAAACAAACAAAACAAACTTGTTCTGTAATTGTAATAAATACAAAATTAAAAGTGAAAACCTTAAACTTGTTACATTTAGCTTAAAATTGTGGTAAGTGACTGGTTCTAGTTAGAAAATGTACTTTAACAGTATAAGTATTGTATAATTATAAGCTAACTATTTTTTTATGCTAGTAAGTATATTAATTGTTTGACTGAGTTTGTGTATCATATAGTGATATTGATTATTAATATTATTTCTTGAGATTTATTAATACTGTGACGTTATGTGTTAAACAACATGTTATTTAAGAGTTATAACCATGTGTATAAATGTGGATAAAGTGTATGAATTATCAAGCTTATGAAACTCTATATTGGTAGTAGTTAGCTCTGTGTTTGACAACTGTAAAAATGTGTGGAACATTTTGAAAACTATATTTACTTGGATGAATATTATATTTGCGAGTTGCAGTTGAGTTCAGAACTAATAGTTTAGTAATACTAATTGTATTTGCCAGATGTGAACTGATTCTCCCTGTTAGTGGAACATGTAAGTTGTGCGAGTAATTACTATATCTCAATAATTTTATACTTTGTACTGAGTAATGTTTGATTCAGTCTTGGTTACGTTTGTACAGTTATTTTATCAACAATAATTGAATAACTGTTGTAATTTAAAAAATGCTATACAGTGTATATCTGTTCATAATTTTTATGAAACAGTATTATGGGGACTATAATGGCCTATTGGTCCATTAAAACTGTTCCATTGACATGAAGAAACTTAAATCTATTATTGATCACTTAAGTATTTATTGAGTGTTTCTTTAAACTCTTTCACTTTTACTACATAAAATTATCTGAAAAAATATGTTCCAAAGGCCAAGTGCCTTGTTCAATAAGTAAGACTGTCTAAGTTAAAGATGATTTTATCCTGTCAAAATGTATTTTAATGTCCTTTTTTTCCACCATTTTCACATTTAAGTACAAACAAAAAATAATGTGTCAATACTGTCAGATTCTGTAATAATAAACCTCAACCAGATTCCTTCTAACTCATCATTTTAAAGAGAACCTGCTTCTGTAATCTTAACCTGTCCTCAGTTGACCTTATACCTCTCCCCCTCTAGTGTTGTGTTTGTATTTCTTTGAATATAACCTAAAATCCTGTTTGCCATGCTATTAACAGCAAAACACTGCTTTGATGACTTGAAAGACTACTCCACCAGAAAACTAAGATGTTTCTTCCATAATAGTGTTATGGTTATTTCCATCAAACTTGTAATTGAGGTTATGATATCTTGCACGTATTGAACTTGAATTTGTTATAATTAACAGCCATCTGCCATTTATTTGTTTACTACTAAGAAATAAAACATTTTGTAAATTAGTAGCATTCTCCTCACAACCAGCAACAACACTTCAGTAAACACTGAAGAAAAAGAACAATTTAATAACCTAGCTATTTTATAATTGTTAGAATAAGGTTTCTACTATCATTTATCAAAGGGCTTACTCCCATCTTAACATTTTGAATACCCTTCATGTATTTGAAAAAAAATCCTTGATATTACTTTTTACTTTGCCATATTATCATTTTAGTTACCTAAAGTAATGTTTAGCTATTTCTTGATTTTCTATAGTTATCTAAGTTTTCTGTTGGGGCAGGCTATTTACATTTCTTAAATTTGTAACACTTTTTTAAAATGTCATCCCTTATGTTGTTAGCAATCCAATCTGGTCGTTAACTTCAGCTACCCTTTATTTTTATAAGTGGCACATCTGTTTTAAAATTTAAAAAATGTTTTATAAAAAACAACTTCACATGTGACCACCAGTACCTCCATTGAATTTATTAGCTTGATTCACAACAGACAGTTCTTATATCCCTTTTAATATACATTTTTAAAAACATGTAACCAAAATCTGAATTATTTGCTGTCTCCTTGGGTATTAAAACATTAAACATAATTTATCAACAATCACTTGCACCTCTTCCTCAACTTCTACAACATCTATATTAGAAATTAACAACAACTTTAAAATACCAGAATAGATTTCTTGACCAAATTATGAAGTAAAATATCCTGATTGGTTTCTAAAAACATTTTCTTCACATTTCAACTCTAGTGTCTAGTTAATTTTATCAGTTTCATCATATGGTCTGTAACAAATTTCAACTGGATTCTACCTCCTTACTCTTCTCTTTGATATCCTCAGTATCAAAAGGATGCCTAGTTTACATTTTACTACCCACTTTTTTATTGCTCTGTCTGTATTGAGCAAACTATATTACAAATTCATTTATCCAAATTGTCTAAATCTCTGTTTTTGTAATGTCAACATTATTGATACCAACATACTGGATGAAATTATAATAATTCAGCTTACTCTTAAATCTAATTTTTTGCACTTAATAAAATAGAAGTTGTTATGGTGTGAATGCCTTTTACAAGCTAGCAAGCATTATTACAATTTTTCTTGTTATAAGACATGAGTATTAGGCCTATCAGATTTTTAAACATTACAATTTTTATCTAGTCTAACAAATCTAAGTTTTAGAATTCCTTATTTTAGAAGGGAATTTTATTTTGTTATAAGCTATTGACATATTCTTCATTTATTGGAATAATCTCTAGTTCAAGCTTCCTCACTCCTAGTGAGAAATCTTTTCTCACAGCATCAAAACATTTTTAAGTCGTATGTATTAGCTAACCCTAAAGTATTCAGTAATAATAATAATAAGCCATTTTTTGTAACATAATTAACCTACTTATAGTTATTGATATCGGTATTAACAATTATTCTGTGAAAAATAGCAAAATACTTTTTTAAGAACTGCTTAATCACACTCCATGTCTTTTCCAACATCAGTGATATTAGCATCCTTCTCACTTCTTATAAAACAACCTTATCCTTTTTATTTTATTTTGCCAGTTTAAAACAAAAATTTTGAATTACTTAGTTAACCCATTATCATAGCTTTTACTTTTAGCAACTTATAATAAATACTTTTTTTACTAGCAAATATAAAATTAGTCTTATTTTGAAGTTCCATATCAGTATTATCAACTTAATATTTGCCATGTAGTATCCATGATCTATTACAAAATCTTTGAAGGGCAAAGAAACTGCTGAAATACACTAATTCTTGTACCTGTTGTATACTTAATTGCTTTCCAATGATTTAACCTGGTATGCATTCAGATGTACATATACTTATTGATTGAGATTTATCCCTTATAATAACTTCCTTATGAGCTGTTTACATTTTTTTGTAATAACAGGTAGATAACTACATTTTTAAAGTTTAGAACTAATGTATCTTTATGGATCTCTACCCTGGTTAATTACTTCAAATCATTCTTTTCTAAAAATCATAAGCTCAAGTATGAACAACAGATTCCAGTTGGAAAAAATTCTCGTTATCCTACTAATAATTTGGTGCCCAATGTTTAACCTTCACTACTTGCAGCTAGAATTCAGAATAATAATAATAATAAATGTATAACTGTAGTATTTCTATGCTATCTTTTATGTACATTGTACCATATGAACTTTTTCTCATTCTTAACTCTGTGAAGGATATTGATACGAGTCTCATCAAAACTGGTACATTGCAGAATTATATAATAGTTTATAGTAGAAATATACAGTTTAGTGTGTACCATTTACTGGAAACAGATCCAAATACATGTAGATATAGAATACTTTACTCTTTGTAAGGAAGTTGTTAAAAGTGTTGTTTTCAGTACCATGACTTTTGATTTATTGTAGGGCAGCAATGACAGAAGGTACTAAGGAGGTTAGTATCAAAATCCATCCTCTTACCCATAATCCGTCAGAGGCATGGGAGGAGCTGAGAAAAGTACAAGTTGTTAAAAAAGTCCAGCCACTTCCCCTTAATATGCCAGTCAGCTCAAGAGCTGTTCGTTTTGTGTGTATGTCTGACACTCATTCTCTCACATCTCACCTGAAATTTCCTATTCCTCCAGGTGATGTATTCATTCATGCTGGGGACTTTACAAGATGTGGTTTGATAAATGAAATCAAAGAATTTAACAAGTTTTTGGGTGAGTTTTCTAAAATAGTATATTTACACACACACACACACACACACACACACACACACACACACATAGTTTGTAAGGATATGGACAAGGAAGGTTGTGAAAATGCAAAGTATCCATGAAAGACCAGTTCTAGAAGTTTAATGACTTCTTTAATGTGTGTGTGTGTGGGGGAAAGTTATCAGTTTTTATGTAACATGGTTTGAGGAACACTGTACTAATGAGCTAATTAAATGTATTTGACTAACAGATCTATTAATTATTAAGTTGGTAGATACCAGTAACTCCCTGCTCTAATTGTGCTTCTTCAGCTTAGAAAAGGCAGGTATGGCAGATATAAGTTCAATCTCTGCTGTTCTAGAAAATTTCTCAACTGTTCTTTTGAGTTGAATTTAAGCTTATATGTAACTACACCTTGCGAAGAGCACCTTTGTCCTTACTTCAGAGTTTGTTTTTAATTATTTAACTCTTTATCTTTACAGGAAATTAGAATGGGAAAATGAAAAAAGTATTTCTCTTTTTACGATCTAAGTTTTAAGTACTTTCATTCAGATGGTAGTTAACTGTTCTTCAGGAAAACTAATTGAATGAAACAGAAGTCTTTGTATAATCTGTCTTTTGGAGTTTTATGGAGTTAGCTTATCAGCCACTCCTTTGCATGTTTTGTTTAGAATAGGAACATTTCTTTTTGTCATTTTACCAATTATTGGACTTCATTTTGAATTTAAGATCACATTTTCCAAGCCAATTATTTCAGTGAATCATCTGTTAATTTCTTCTACCTACTTAAGAATAGGAGGGTCGTAAAATGATCTCTTGATATGGAAATGTGTTTTATGTTTATTCATGAAAAGAATGAAAATTGTGTATTTTTAATACTTTTTAATTTTCTGTTGTCAGTTTTTATTTTGCTTTCACATTTTTGGATGCAGAATTTAATTTGTGCACTTTGAAAGCAGTAACTGTGTTCTGTGGTAGTGGCACTATATGTTGATCATTGTTTTTGTTTGTATATAGTGTAAACAGTAATGTGCATTCCATATTAACCCTTTAAATTCATTTCTGGATGACATGTTGTCATTTTTTGTTTACTTGATTTAAATTCTCTTTTTTGTATATGTGTGATGGTCTGCTTGTATGATATATACCATTAGGAATTTCTTCAGTGCTGTACATATATCAAACATTTCATCTGATATTTTTCTTTTGTTACCTGTTTGTTTCTTTGGTTAGAGATAGCTAATTCTCCATCCATCTGATGTGGTAGGTTCCTATTGTTTACATTGTTTGTCTTTACAGGTTTTTGTTATGAGATAAGGATTAATAAAGGTTACTAAAAATCTATTAATTTAAGTAATTTCAGCTTTTATCAAGTGATTTGAGCTCACCTAGGATCCATATTAACTGCTTTGGTTTATTTATTACTATATACTTAGTTTTTTCTTTGTTTGCTTTACATAATTAAAGATTGTTGATTCTTTTTAACTTCATTTATACATTCTGATTTCAGAGATTTGATAATTCTTTCAGTAATTTTTCACTACACCTTCATCTGAATTTTCTTTCATGCCTTAAAAATGTTTATAAGCCAACATGATTTATGTTTTATTTTGGATAGTTACTTGGTACAAACAAGAGTTGTATTTCCTCTATATTTTTTTTATACTAATTGCAAAATATCACCTAGTTAAGGTGGTTTGTGAATGTTAATTCTTAATCTGTTTCTGTTCATTCAAATATGATGGATGAAATGCTAGACTTAAATCCCATCAAACATTCATGGAACAAACTATATACACAGATTCATTGCCATGCAAATCCCCTTACAACAAACCTAAACAGAGGAATGGAATGCCTTGTATGCAGGCTACATTATATGCATTGTGAGAAGTATGCTAAGATGTCAAAAACTTTATAAAATCTCAAGATAATTATTTCTTATTGAAAGTTAATTGTTAACTTTAGCATTCCTCGTGTTTTCATGTTTTAAACACTACATGGCTTACACTTTTATTTTGAGGATTATTGTTTAAAAATGTCAGTCTTCATAAAATGAAAACTTGTTAAAATGTTGGTTCAGAAAAGCTCATAATAAAAGTCTTTTAACTTTAACATTTCTGTTACTTTTCATTACTTAGTGAAGTGTTGAGACCTCCTCCTCTTTTCTTTTTCCTTTTGCTCCCTTAAATGTTTTTGAGAAGTGTATTTGCTGTATACTCTAAGAACTCAGTTTGAAGGTGTTGATAATTTTCATAAAGGACTTGAGTGTGATTTACTGGGTAAATATTAAAAGAAACTGGCAGCAAGTCTTGTGATAACCATGACTAATTGAGTTTTGAAAGCTACATATCTAAGTAATTGTGAATTTAAAAATAAGACGTGTTGTGAATTAATATATGTATAAAACTGATTTTATCTAATTTAAAAAATTGTTGACCAACCTGAAAGTTTTGTTGTTTATTTCTCTCTCTCTCTCTCTATCTATCTATCTATATATATATGTATGTATATGTCATTTGGGGAGGTAATGTTTCTGTTAATGTGATACAAGCAAATAATGTAGACTCTTTTAAACTATATGGATATGAGATATACTTAGAAGGTTGGTGCATAATTGGGAATAAGAGATCACCTTGATGGCTCATCTGGCTATTTTGTCACAATTATCACTTTTGTCTTATGTTTGTAAATATATTTGTTCTGTTTTCTCACTTTATTTTGGGCTGAGGAAAAGTTAATATTAAGATAATCAGTACATGCTGACTTTTGATTGAAACTGTTTTGTAAAATAGCACTATGATTTATCAATTATCATTTATATTGATTATACTTAGGTAAACTACCTCACAAGTATAAAGTTGTCACAGCTGGTAACCATGAACTCACTTTTGATCCCTCAACATCTGACATCGAAATGGTTCAACGTCACATTTCTGTGTTGGCCCTTGCACAAAGAGGAGGTTCCAAGTCATCAGAAAAAGAACCTAGAGACTTGCTCACAAACTGTATTTACCTCGAGGATTCTGAAGTTGACATCTATGGACTCAAAATCTATGGCACTCCATGGTAAGTGCAATGGTATGGAATGTCTTTGTTAGTCTTAGAGAATGTGTTTGGTTTAAATTTCCAAATTTAATGACAGACTACAGAGTACATATCTTTTTTAATATCACAAACTTGTTTGCAGCTTTCAAGTAAGTGTTTGGTAGTAAGGTAGGAATAGGTTTCAGAAATATTGTGTAAAGTAAAACTTGTAAATCATGCCCAGATGGAAGTGCATAGCTCGACATCTTTACTTAGACCTGCTCATCTTGAAACTTTTATAATAAAAATATAACAGGAAGATCAACACACTTGCCAGTGCTGACTTTCCTTACCAGAAAGATTAAAAAAAAAAAAAAACCTGAACAGTAAGTGCGTTAATTAATTAGAATACCTTATTGGAGATTGTATTTTTGCTTGTTAAAGGAGTTGAATGTAACATTTGTGTATGTAATGCACTAGTGTTAATCCATATTCTGCTATACACAAGCCATAAATAATTTATGCAGTCATTAGTTCAGTTGATTTACATGATAATTTCTGTTTTAAGTATTTAATTGTACTATTCAACTTGTGATTGTTGGAATCTGAGTGATTGGCACAAATGAAATGTATTTTAAAGTATCTACTGTATTTGTTTATCAAAGGTAATCTGTATGTAAATTTTCTTTGAATAAATTCAGTTATATTAATTTTGTCAGCAAACAATATATTTTAATACTATTAATTTGAAAACATGGTTATTCTAAGAAAGAAGAAACAAAGATTCTTGAAAGTGAAATTTAGTATTGAATCTCCCAAATATTTTCTTATCTTTTGAAGTAAAGTTTCTTTGTCTTAAATTTTGGTAAATGCAGAAAACAATGTTTGAGAAATCTCTTATGAGTGGGAGAGTTGTGTTCTGGGGTGGTGAAAATTGTACAGGTAGTTTCAACCAGAGCAAAGCCAGTATGGAAAGATCTTAGTGGAAAACTAATTCAAGCTTCATTCATGTGCCATTTTCTTATTATATTTTGTACTTGAGATTTAAACAATTTTTAAGAAATCATACATGGGTGGAAGAATTCTGTTTTGGGTATAGAAAATCATACTTCTGGGTTTGGCCAAAACAATCAGTATGGGAAAATCATGGTGTAAAAAAATGAATAGAAATTAATCCTTCTGGCAGTTTTTGTGTTTCATACTTTTTAATATACTTGTACATCCCTGGTGGCTATTCCACAAGTCTACCACCATTAGTGATTCTTCTCGTGCTGGCAAAGTCAAAGGGGAAGATTTGGGTTGGGTTATGAATGTTTGGACATTTTCAGTACTGGCAAACATTTCTGCTCCTATCTATCAGGGATGTGTAGCATCTGATAGACTTTAGATGTGCATAAAGATTAAAATAATGATGTAATATATGAAAATGTTAGCTATTTAATCTTTATCTCCAAAATATTAAGATCAAATAAATTCAGTAACCAACATCTAGTCAAACTACAGTTTTGCAACATTTTGGTTATCTGCCTGATAATCAGACAGGTGTTTAAAAGAAACAACAAGTAAATATAAAATTAGGTGTGGCTCATATAATATTTTTGTATTATTTCATTTCAACACTGTGTGGGCATTTAAATGACTATAATAAATAAAGAAGAAATGTGTTCAGAATCATAAATTGGAGATCTATAGCACAGCACCAATGATTAAAGTACATTCCCAGTTTCTATAAAAGTATAACAAAATTTATATTTTAAATTAAGTATTAGAGAACAAATTAAATTTTTATAAATTTTAGTTCGTGTATGATTTTTGATTTAATGTATAATTATTTATTTAAAGTAAAAGTTAAAACTAGCTGTTTCTGTAAAAAAAAAAATGAAACAAAAATATTTTCCATTTTCTTATTTATTCTAGGCAACCAGAATTCTTTAATTGGGCATTCAACCTACCTAGAGGAGAGGCTTGTCTTGCAAAGTGGAAGAAAATACCAACTGATGTTGATGTTCTAGTCACCCATTCTCCACCTATTGGCCATGGGGATTTTTGTGTTACTGGAGTGCGAGCTGGCTGTGTGGAACTTCTCAGCACAGTGCAAACTCGTGTTAAACCCAAATATCATGTATTTGGCCACATACATGAAGGTATGAAAATTAATTTTATATGTAATTTTGTTGTTGACATTTATTTTACATCATGAAAGTACTGTGGATCAGAGGTTAGAATATTTGTACAGGACTATCATTCATGGTAACTGATCACAAATTGTGTCAGTTGTTTGCACACAAGGATAATTTCTAACCATGTGTTAGAGATAAGTTTAAACATCATGAACTGAAAAACATTAGTGTAGGAAATATTGATTTAGTGGATGTCCACAATACCTCATTAGTATAAATTCCATGTGTATGTATGCCCTTTCATGAGGCACTTGATATAGGGTTGAGGTATGTAATTGTAAGTTCATTCTCCCCTAAACTCTTTCAAAAGCATGAGGTGGGATCTGACAAGTTCACATAGCTATGTAAAGTTCTTCTTGGACAAACTCTTTAGATTTTAAGGCCTGAGGAGTAATACTTGCTAATGTTTCATTGTTGTTGTTGTTTAAAGCACTGTCAAACACTTGTGAATAATCCACTCAGAAAGAGCTGATGATTGATCTTGTCTTGCAGACTGAATTTGCTGACTCAGTGACATATCCTTCCCTGTAGTATTCATACTCTCTGAAATGATTTGCACTTACTACTTCCACTACCTCCAAATCTAGCCACTTGGACTGAAATTAAGACAAAATTGAGTTAATATGAAAGAAACAATAATCCTTTTGCTACAGACTCAGTATAATATTCACAACTTTTTCTGCATGTTTGCAGATGTTAAGTATTTGCACCATAACTTTTGATACAGCAAGTGTATCTTCACAAAATTTGATATTTTTTAGTAAACTTACTAACATTTTGTGTTTTAAAAAAAATAATAAAAAAAATCAGATTTTCTTTTAATGAAATATTTTTAATAAAGATTTGTTTGTGAAAATAGTCTGTTTTGTTAGTAGTCTTAGTGCAAAGTGATTTCATGTTATGATTAAAAGAACTGTTCTTCATTTTGGAAATCTCAAATATTATTTGCTTAATCTAACCTTCTAAATAGATTTAAAATGTTTGTTTTCAGTAAGACTTTTTGTTATTTTCAAAACTCTAAAAATTTAGGGTCTATCACTTAACCAACCTTGTAACCATCATTAAACAAAAATAATTAGGAAATATAGATTTTTTTTTTCATTCTAGAATGACTACACATTACAACACATGAAAATACAAGTCTGCTTTAAGTAGCTTAAGTCTTACCACTATATTATATTGACCTAGTCATGCCTAGCTAACATTGCATAACTTGTATTGACAAGGTGCACATTCACTCATGTTATGTATCCAGTAATATAAAACTGACCTTTAGTCTCTCCTGTCTTGGCTGTGTTTCAGTGGACTAGTATTTTTTAATATACAGTCACATTTCAGTTATTATGCATATATATGTACATAGATTATTACTATTTAGAAATAAATTTTTAAACTTCTCTTAAAATATAAAACAATACATTAGAAAGCAAAGCAAACAATTGTTTCTTCTTGCTATGACCTTTGCACTCAGTTTTTGCTTGACGTAGGTTGCTAAGCCTTTTAAAACTTTGCACATGGATGATATGAAAAATTTTTGTTTAGGTTTTATATATACAGTTGAATGACCAAACAATTGTAAATAACTACACTAGTACCATAAATTCCACTATAATTTATTAAGCTTAGAACTAAGATGTATTTGGGTTTTAAAAAAATGTGACACTTTGGACAGACTAAAGACACACTTACCTCCTTGAAAACTTGGATCTAAAAAATGTGGTAGTCTTTTCACAGATTAAAATGGCTGAGAAAACCACTCTGGGGACATTCTAAGCTGTTGATTGGTTATTCATATTTCATATACTATAGTAAGAGTATATAAGAGACTATTTCAAAAATGGAAAGAGTTGAATGGGGCCACTGTTTGATTCAGTACATAAGCTGTATCTCAGCAAAATAAAAAGATTTGAGATTCTTATTTTATATTCTAGCTTATCACAGTGTTAAAGCTAGTCGTTTGAGTTCCTAATTTGTACAAAAGTTTAGACTTGGTATTTTGATTTCACAAACATCTAATTTTTAACAGCACTGCCTTCAACATATTGCCTGACTCACTAAAAATCTATGTTTAGATGTGTTTCTTTAATAGTTACTTCTGAATTAAGAAATTAACTTGTATGTAATATTAAAGTTTTAATTATGCTCTACAATTTTACTCCAAATGTATTGACATAAATTCATAAAATAGTAGTTTAATAAAATTTGGATTGCAAGCCAACAAACACAATGACATAGCCTCTGACCCATGACCCATTGCTTAAGGGTTAAATCAATCTTTGAAGTCCACCCAAGCTTGAATTTCATGACACCTGTTTGTGTGTGTGTGTGCATAATTGTTAATGTTTCTTTTAAAAATTGGTTATCTTGTGCTAAGAAAGATTTGTTTGGTGAACATGCTTCTTTGCCATTATTTGAATTCCTGTAATGTTTCAAGAGCATATTGCAATTAGTTAACACAACTGAGGTTGTTATGACTTTCCTCTAAATGCAGATACTTGACTTGATATTACATTGTGACTCACTTCTGATATGGTACATTACCTTTTTTTCACATACATGGTTATTCTCGTTCATTGCTACTTTCTACAGACAATGTTTTTTCATATGCCACAAGCCTTGTTACTCCCACATACCTAACAATTATAATTTTTCAACTGCATCTTACATGTAAATTATCATGGAACACAACCTCCTGATGAATGTGACTCCCTCTGTTTGATTCTACCAAACTATTACTTCTCATTAAGTATTGTAGTGCAGACCTTTTTTAATTGTTCTCTTCAAGAGATTTTTTTCTTTAATATTTCATATGAAGTGGAAATATTTTTTACTACAGTTTTATTTCTGTAGTTTTATACAGTAACTTTTGTTTTTATTTCTTTCCCAATGAATCATCATTAGCATTCCAGAGTTCATGTTACCACTTTGGAGGTTCTTTCACCTATTTCTAGTACAATAAGACAGGCTTCAGGTCAGGAGAACTTGATCGAATAACTTTTGCTTTCATTAATCAGGAGATTGATAGTTGTTATTTGAGTCGCATTTCTTCTTCCAATATTGCTAAATTTCCATCTGAAACTGCTGAACCTGTTCAGATAATAAGGAATTTGAAAGCCTTTTTTTTTTCCCCTCTTGACTGTGCCATGCTTTTCCTGCAGAATGTTCTAGACCTTACTCAGCCTTTTCAGACATGATTTCTCCAGTGTGTTCTAATTTATCCATTTCCCCAATTTCTTAATTTTGTTCTTTCCTTATTATGTGACACCCCTTCCTTGTAGTGTTTTGTTTTCCCTCCCTCTCCTGAGCATTGTGTTTCTCACTTGCAAATAGGTGCTAGTATGCCTCACTCTTTATGGGCATCTGGTTATTTTAGCTTGGTTTGTCATCAGGTAGATAATTTTTTTTGTTGTTCTTTATTCTCAGTAGTTAGAATCACTTTTGCCTGTATGGGGAGTTAAACTTGACAGTCCTATATGTGTATCACATGCCCATTTTCCCACCTTTGTCTTATTCTGACAACTCTTCTAGTACTGGTCCACCAAACTTCTGAGGGATTTTCTCCCTAATTACTTCCACATTGATGTGATTATCTCCCTTTGGTTCTTTCCCTACACATATGGTTTCTTTGGGACCTTTTGTGGAGGGATTCTGTCTTGTCCCACATTTGTCTACCATCCACTTACCTTCAGGATTTGCAAATGGCTCCTTTTATCTATTGCTCTTATTTTGGAAATATATCTTAGAATTTTGAACATGTGGAACTTGTAAGGTAATGTACTCTTCAAAAAAAGAAATGCAAAAGGCAAAATATGAGACAAATTGTTAACAAGTTTATTCTGGATAGTTCTGTATGACATGTGTGAAACTTTGCACATTCACTGCTGAACATCTAAAGTCTGCAAAGGCGAAGTTCACGCTCACTAGGTGAAGTTTAACGTCACTCAACGCCAATAATGAGTATGCCCCCCAGGAGCATCAATAACTGCTTGGCATCTCCTGCCCATGGAAGCAATGAGATGACGAATCACATCCTGTGGAATGGCTGTCCACTCAGCCTGCAAAGCTGCTGCAAGCTGAGATAGAGTCTGCGGTTGAGGTTGTCGCTGTCGCAGATGCCGGTCCAACTCGTCCCAAAGATGTTCAATGGGGGTTTAAATCTGGTGATCTGGAGGGCCAGGGAAGAACATTGATGTTGTGGTGTCTCAAGAAGACAGTGGTGAGTTGGGCTGTGTGAGGACGGGTGTTGTCATGTTAAAAAACGTCGTTGACGTTCACCATAATGGGTTGCACATGGGGCCTAAGAATCTCGTCGACGTATCGTTGAGCCGTAAGATTTCCTCGAATGTGCAAAAGGTCTGTTCTGGCATTGTAGGCGATGGCAGCCCACATCGTGATGCTGCCACCACCAAATCGGACAACATCCTGCACACAGTTTGCTGCAAAACGTTCACCTTGGCGACGGTAAACATGGGTCCTTCCATCCTGCCTATGAAGCATAAAACGTGATTCATCGCTGAACCAAACATGCCTCCATCGTTGGTGAGGCCATACCCGATGTGCCCGAGTCCACTGCAGCCGTGCTGGATGGTGTTGCTGGGTGAGGATGACGCCTCTGACTGGACGTCAAGGTCGGATTCCTGCATCTCGTAGACGGTTGCGTACGATCTGATCGGAAATCCTACGCAGCCCTGATATGGTTGAGGCAGTAGACATGGTGGTCCTATCCCGAAGGTGACGTAACCGGATGTTGCGATCTTGTGCGGGCGTGGTCACACGAGATTTGCCAGATTGTGGACGGTCACGAGTTGATCCATGTTGTTGGTGACAATTCCATAGCCTTGTCATGGTGCTTGGGTGGACATTCACAGCTCTGGCAACATCTAATCGAGATTCGCCTGCTTCCAAGCGACCAATGGCGTTGTTGCGTTGTGCTTCAGTCAGTCTTGGCGTAACTGTATTGCGTGTTGGTGGCTTAACACTGAGCTATGGAAACCGAGAACCCGTCACTTTTATAGGGATTTTGCACATGTTGCACTTGCACAATATGCAGATCTCTCAAACAAATTTATTGGACACGAATGCGTTTTGGTGAAAAATCCGATGTTTTCCTCCGTTTTCAAAGTGCACAACTTTTATTGTCATTTTGGTCTGACAATCAGTGCCTTAACACGTGTAACATCACGTACTCTGAGCTTGTAATGTTATTACATTTATTTCTCTCTAAAATAACAAAAATATCCCTTTTGCGTTTCTTGTTTTGAAGAGCATATTTTATCCTTTCATTTTTGGGTGCTCTTTTGTCTCATTCTTAGCACTTGTAGTCTTCTCTTGCAGTTTTAATCATACACCTTGCCATTCTTTATCTGTTTTTACTGTTAGCATTTCCACTTTTGTTATTTTTCTCAACATAGGTTTTATTGAAACCACCATTATAGTTACTGTCCTGTGAATGCTGGTCAAAAAGAGGCTTGTTTGACCCATTTTGTTACCCTATGGTTAAAATTTGCTACTGATCTCTAGGTTTTCCAGGTTTTGTCTGAAGGGCTTTTCATCCAATTCCTTTCCACTCCCACACTGTCTCCAGTACCCATATTCTTTCCATGACTTTGGGATTCTACCACCAGTCAATGTCTGTTCAAGCTGGTACAGCCTCTTCTATAACAGAGCTATTGATTCTGTCAGCCATCATTTCTCAGGTTTTTATTTAAGGTTGTTTGCGGTACCCAAGAAAAACAGGGTCTGATGTCCTGCCATCCATCTGTGCTGCATTAACCAGTTTTTGGATCTTTCTTTCAATGAGGTGGACTTTTTCTACAGGACTGTGGATGACCAAGGTAAACAATTCAAGTTATTATCTCCATATTCCTATTTTTGGTCAGTCAAGATGCTTTGCTCTTTGAGCTTACTTTGGCTCCATATGACGTTTGTTGAGTGATCAAAGCAATTGTCCGACTTATGCGTGCTTGAATTGTGTCTACACCATTTTATGTATGACTGGCTTCTGTTAGCTCATTCCAAACTATGGTTATCCACAACACACTCATCTGCTATTACCAGATGCTGCTCAAGAGGGTTGGATTAATAAGTTGGAGAAGCTTTCCTATTAACTACTCAATATCTTATCCACTTGATCATTTTATCAATACTTACCTTAGTTAGGCCCAACCATCTCCTTGTCTACTCCATTTGGTGGAGCATTCTGTTTATTATGCCTTTGCTGCTCCCTCTTTTCCTGTTTGTCAGATTCTGTTGCATTTGAAGACATGTTTATCATATTTGAGGCCTTCTTTGAGAAACACTTATCCATTTGGGTCAGGCAAATATGTGGTCTCTTCCGTAGACTCTGCACAACCAGTGGATTATTGCTCAGAATACCTTGGATCCTCCCAGTACTCTTCCTCCATTTTTAGTTGAGGACTTGTATTGGTAGTGGAACAAAACTTGTGTCACCAGGTGCATAACTTCCTTCATAATTGGAAGACAAGGGTTAATCAACAGGAGGCTTTTGGACAACAGCCTATGGCTGAGAGGTCTTACCATTTTAACAACTTGGAGCTTCTGGCAGTACAACATGACCTGGATCACTTTCTTCCTCACATAAGGAAGTTAATTGTCACAATCCATTCTGACAATTTCACTGTGGTAGTTTGTATCACTCACCAATAAGACATCCATTGTTATTCCTTTATAGGTCATACCTTGGATCTCTTTTTGTGTGTTTTTTCTTGGGTTCACATTTGTGGGATATGTCATTTTCTTGCATTTCAATTTCTGGATGCTTTCAACATTGTGACAGGTTGCCTTTCTAGATCAGATAAAATTTCTCCTGTGGAGTGGTCACTTTATCACAAGTTTATGCTCCCAGTGGGGGTACTTCTCAGCTAAATGCATTTGCTACTTTTCTCAATACAAAGTTACTTTTTGGTCTCTGGTTTCTCATTCCATACACTCTAGCTGTTGTTATGCTCAGCTGAGATTGAATCTAAAGGTACTTTTATATTTATCCTTTGGTTCAACTTCTTCCCTAAGTGATTTCAGGAATTCATGCTACTATGGGTAAGGTTTTTTAACCAACATAACTATGGTTTTCTCACTTACTTCAGTTCTAAACTTCAGCCTGTACTTTGCATATTTTTCTCACTCCATCCCTTCTAGGTCAACCTTGGTCACTGTTAATTCATCTTACTCTTCCTTCCCTCCATCTTCATTACTGTCATTTATTGGGTCATTGGCATGGAGATCCAGATTGTCTTGGTGGGTTGCTTTCTTTTTAGCACATTTACATTTGCCCTTCCTCTGTAGCAATTGATTTTTTCCTGTTATCGTGGATTTTGTTACTTAGCTGTTTGATCATATGACTGTGATCTTGTCCATTGCTGGATATCAGATAGTCTTATCCCACCCATTCTGTTTTTCCCAGTACCATTTAGCATTTATCTCTCCTAACCTCTCGCTTTTGTTGTGTTCCTTCTGTATTCATTTTTCCATGGTTTTTGTCCCCTCCTTCTTCATCTCCTGGCAACATTCTTTTGTTTGTTACTTTTCTCTCTCCACCCTTACAAATTGGATTCAGCTTTTGACATATTTGGCTTATTCTTTTTTGTCTCCTTCTTCTCAAACACTGTTCCACATCAAATCAGGCACCTTATGTTTTCTCTGGTGTCTCCCCTACACCATTCATTGGAGGAATTGTTCAGTTGGGCATGTGAAATAACCTCGTATGTTTATCTCCCACCATCGTTATTGGGTGGCTGTTGTTTTCCTTGTCAGAATGCCATTTTTTTATCTCTTGCCATCCTTTAAACTTCAGTGAGGCTGTGACTGAGTAATTTACTTTTTTTTTATATACATTTTAATTTCTTTCAGAGTACGGCCCTTTCTTCATTAAGGATCCCACTCTGTAACAAATGTTGCCTGTCTAGGTATATTTAATGTATCTCAAATCTGAATGTGTGGCCATGATGAAATCTTAAAATACAATGGACATGTGGCCAGTAGTGCACACTGTTGAGCTGATGTATTCTACAAGATAGCTAATAGGTTTTCCCTTGCAGTATATTTGTTTCACTAATTTTGTTTGTTCTGGACCACACTAACCAATGGACTTAGACTGATAAAGCAGAAGTGGCTAGCTGTCCATCCCTGCCATCCCCTCAATTGAATAAATTAGGGGCAGTTTGCTTTACAAAATAGGATTTTTTTGGTCATCATTTACACTGTCTTCAGTGTTACTATTCCTGTGGACTCTCCATCAAGTTTATTCCTCTCTTGTTTTACTAGTGGAATATGCAAGTCTTTGTAATAACTAGTTCTGAATCCCTTGGCTGGTTAACCATAGACCTCTTGAACATGATCACACAATAATTAACAAAGTACAAAAAAGAATTATTTCATTATAAAGTAGGGCAGTAGTGTTCTACTGATGTGATCCTCCAGTCATATGCTCCATCTCTATATGGCTGACTCTTAAAGGGTTGATGTTAAACAAAACTTCTGTGCATTTCTGTCTTGTGAAGTATGATTGCATATAATTGGGTGAGGTAATCCCTTTCCTTGCAGTGAAACCTGGAACTTTGCAATGCACTCCAGTTCTATATTATACTATCTGAAGGGATAATGCTGTACATATCTACTAATAAATATGCTCTACCTCCATGCATTGGGTCCTGTGGGTTGATGCTGCATGTGGTGTCTGTGCATTTCTGCCTGGGTGCTGAAGTTACTCATAATTCATGGATGCAATCCACTTGCATGAGGTGGGATGCAGATGTTACTATGACACTCCAACCTTTGTGTGGTCTTATCTGTAGGATGATATTGCTTTGGAGTTGAACTCTCAAATTGCAGTTTAACCCTTTAATTGGGATTCCTCATTCTATCATCACATGGATATAAGTTCCTGATGACTGGTTTTGGATTCGGAGTAGAACCAATCACTATAAGTCCTCTCATGTGTATTCCTTGTGTTTTCTCATCCTCACTCAATTCGACTCATATTCACAAACTGAAAGTTGTGGGTCCTGGAGGTTGATGTACTTGGTTTCTGTGCAGTTCTGTCTGGAGGATGAGGTGGTTATGTTTCTCATTAAAGACCATCCACTTCCATGTGGTGGGGCCTGTAAGGTGGCATTGCTCTTATTTTTCTTTTCTGTCCTATATGGAGGATAATATTGAATGAGGCTATTGCTCTCCTTCTTGCACTCCACCTCAATGAGTTTTGCAGTTTGAGGATGATGTTGAGCAGTGAGTTGCTACTTTGATTGTGTTTGAATTTGATGTAACCTGGTTGCATCTCATACTACTATCATGTGGATATCAGGTTTGTGGATGTATTGTTGGTTGTGGATTTGTGCACATGTGACCCTTTTGTCAATTGACTTGCACATTATACAAGTCTATTCTTTTGAACTTGAGGTGAAGATGGTGTGGCTTTCCTATCGCAACTAAGAGGATATATACTGATTGGTTTTGGACTGTAGTCTACCTGTTATATACAATTTTTTGCACCCTAGTGGATCTATACATTGGAGCACATCCATTTTACATTTCACCTCACATTACTGTCTGTAGATGTTTCTTTGACAATATTGTTGTTTTGATATACTATGACTGAAATTCCATATTTTGTTTTTTACCCTTTAGGATGTGCTCCTCCCTTTCTCCCATTTATAATGACACCTCATTCTACAGTGAGCACACAATATTCTTGGTATGGAAGTAGTGTGGTCTCCCACTTCTGATTCCTTACTACTGCTTACAATTCTAGGGTGTTCTTTGGTGTTCTTTCAATTTTGAAGGAAGCTTATTTCTTTCCCTCACACCTGATTCCTCCACCTATTCAATTTGGATTCTTTCTTTAAAGGTACAGAAGTTATAATTTTTGTATACTGAACATGTATGTCTGATAGGTGGTTGCCTCCGTTCATACTTCCCTTCCTTCTTCCCCACTGAAAAGTGGTGCTTTCTTTTCTGTGTAAATTTGAAGTGATAGTTTGGTAGTTTTGAATACAGGGAAATCTGTTCACCAGGAGGATGTCACACCACTATTGGTAGAGGATGTTGAATAATGATTTCATATGAAATTCAGTTGCACCACGATGATTAAGGAGTATGTGAGAGTATGACATGTGGCATGTGATAAACGTTTTACATATAGATGGCAGCATTGAACAACAATATCTACTTATGTGAGAGGAGGTAAGTATTTGTTGGAAATACATTTTTAGTATAAATGTCAGTTTTATGGGGCTGGATTCTTTTAGAGTAGGTGATTGTGACTTGTTGGCAATAAATTTCAACAATAAATGGACAGCACACAATCTACTTATTTTAAAATAATATATTCAAAACAAATCAAATGTATGTACAAATATTCTTTGCACTATAGGATATAATAGTTGGTTTTAAAACTCTAAATAATTCTTTTTTCTTCTGTTATCACAACATAAGTGATAAGTTCCTTCATGTTACTCCATGGTTACCACAGTTGTATACAAAGCTTTAAATAATTTTCTTTTATGTCAAATGTTAACACAGGCTAGTTCAATCACTTTGGAACTCAGTTGAAAAGATAAATTATTTTTATCTATTGCTTTGTATTGCACAATTTAAGATAAATTCACTTATGTTACTGTGAGTTACCACAATTGTATTCATAACTCTAAATAATTGTATTATTTTTGTCAGTGTTCACACAGATTGGTTTAATTATTTTAAAACATTATTTTAACATGATAAATTATTCTTTTTTTTAATCTCTTTTAAACTGTAAATCTCACTTCAGATATTGCTTGTTACTACTAAACTAGCAATCATGCAGTCTAATTTCACTTCACTAGCTAAATGTTTACTTACTTGTGCTCACTTGGCCATCTATACAGAGATGTTGCTCAGCTTAGGCCTAAAACTTTCTAAAAACTGGGAGATGCTAAGATGTAACAATACTTACTTAAGGCAACTAGAAAAATACAGAAGGTTCAGGTAACATGACATCCAGTTAAAACAGTTGGACTGTACACACAACACACAACTGTTACTGAGCTATTTAATGAAACTTGTCATAACCATTTCCTTTAAAATAACTACTTTTAACACTCTTGTTATGAAAACTGAATAATCATTAAATGTTTAGATCACTAAATGATGTAAATAACTTACACTAAACAGTGTTGTATATCGTATTTAATACGCTCCATGTATTGAGTAATCATTTCAAGCAGTTACATACTGGTTTCTGAACATCATGCCTTTTAATTAACTGTGAGGTTTTTACACATCTGTTTCCTGTCTTTTGAAATCTAACTTGATTACATAGTTTGCATCATACCATTAGCAGCCACTGTTGGTTTAGGATTTTTTGACACTTCTTATGTTTTCTTGTAATCATGTGTTCACATCTAAACACCAGAGGGAGATTTAATTATATCTTGCTGATGGACTCTGGTGTACACCTTGTTTAATATTTAGGGGATACTATTAGTTCCTTTTTCACTATGTTTTGCAGAATCATTCCTGAGAACTGTCAGCCAAACAGATTTTGCATAATCTAGACTTCTAGTATAATTAGACTGTCTGATGAATGTAATTCTTTCTGAAAAGGAATTTAATTATTAATGGTATAAAAAGCATACAACAGATTTAGGAATACAATATTAGAATAGTAATCAATGTGAAAAAATAATTTAACTGGTTGGAGAAAAAGAACTTTATATTGTTCTTATTATCTAAACACTTGGTATTTTTAATCCTATTTGTATTTGTTTTGCATTTAAAATTTCATGTGTGTTAATGGAATTGTGATTAATTGCTTTACATTATATAATGACAATAAAAACAGTTGAAGATATTTTGCTTTTTAATTTTCTATTTGTCTGATTTTTTTTATACAGGATATGGTATTACAACAGATGGACAAACAATTTTCATTAATTGCTCAACATGCAATTCCAGTTATGAACCAACCAATTTGCCCATCATATTTGACATTCCATTGCCTCAGGGCTACTGTAAAACTTAATGGTTTCATTAAATTAATTTTGACTAAGAACAACACAAATATATTTAATTAACAAAACTCTTGCAGAGTTTTTAGGAAAGGTTGTGTCCATTTTTTGCAATCAAATATGGAAACACTTTAACACTTCTGTAAAAAAAACAACAACAACAAAAAAAAAAACGTGTTATAACAAAAAAATTGAAAGTAAATTTCAGATTTCAATATATATAGTTAGTTGGTAAAAGTTTAATGTTTGTATAATATTAAATATTAATCCAGTGTAGAATTTTATGCAAGAGTAGCAGGAAGATAGGGAACAAACTAAAAAGCATCAGAGGATTAATACTTAGATATTCTTTTATTTCATTATTTAAATCTCTTATTTGTTATTTCTTTTAAAATCATTATCCATTCAAAACATGCATTTTGTTTGATAGAGTGAATGTAAATAAGATACATAAAATAAGATTAAATTTCACCTTATTAATTCTGACAAATGTATGATTGTATGTTGGTACTTTACACTTTAAGTGTATATATACGCATAAATATTTGAAATGTTTTGTATTTAATGTTTAGTCAATATAGTTGATGTTTTGATGCTAAGTTTATATAAAACATTATTTTAAATAAGTATTTATATAAAATTAGGTCTGTTAGTTTATTTAATTTGTTGAAGAATTTTTAATGCAGTGCTTACTTACAATGGATGTAATTGTTACCATTATATTTTCTTGTTTTACATTTATGGTAATTTTTACTATTGGATTTTTTAGTGTGTGGTTTCATGGTATGAAATCTGTCTTCTATTTTTTTTAACAGATTATTACACTGTTTGAATTATCTTCATTTTAAGTACACTACTGAAATAAGTGCTTTAAAATGATTGACAGTATGATAAGTGATCAATAAAACTGTTAGTTTTTGTAAACTAAATGAAAGCAATTTAGAGAACTTTATAGTAGTATTAAATTATGATTAATATAAAAAATATGATGCATTTTTTACACCAAATTAGAATCCAAAAACTCATTGTAATGCAGTTTTATGGACACTTGTTTCAAAGAAAATTTGAAATTGACATAAATGATGAATTTTAAATATTAAGCATGATAAAACCAATTGTTGGTACAAAACTTTAAGTTACGGTATCTTTCAGCTCTTAGTAATTCAGCTTGCAGACTTGTCATATTAAAATTTGTCTTAATACCTGTGGTAGGGACAGCACAGATAGTCCATTGTGTGTCTTTACTCTTGAAAACAAACAAGCAACATTTTTTTTTGTGTGTGAACTTTAACATTTCATCAATATGTCTAATGTGCAAGAGTGTCTTTTTGATAGTATAAACTTCAGTTGTGGATTAGTTTCAGAAGCATACCTCAAAAATGAATTGTATTAAAAATGTAAATGTGTTCCATTTTTTTAGCACATTGAACTGAGTACATTTAGTTCTGTTATAAGTATTTTTGATAACTTTAATTATATGTTACTACTCAATTAAGTCACCTGCAGGTAGAATTTTTGTTTCTGCAATTAATAATGACAGTTTTTTTAGCATAGATGCTGAATAATTCACGTTAAGTTGTACGATAATTGCTGTCCCTTGGTGAGTTTTACTTGAATGAACATTATTTTATTGATTCTTTAGTAAACAGTAACTTTATAATTTCACAGAACCACTCTTATTCTTAAACCAAATCATATTTTTATTACTAATTAATGTTTTTATCCTTAATTTAAATACAACCTGTACTTGATGAGTTGACAAGTTCTTATGGTAGTATTTCTTTCTGTTTTTCGTCATTAACCTCTTAGAGTAACGTGGAAAGTAAAGAATTAAAAACGCCTTGTTCTTCTCTTTGCTTTTTGCCTGACAACTTTTATTTTACGTTGCCCAGTTTAGAAATTTAAAAACATTGTAGGTAGGTTGAAGGTATGGAAGTACAATTGCTTTTGAAATACTTCAGTAGTTATTAAAGTACCTTTATAAGGTGCAATTTAATTCTGCACTAATTTATGTACTGAACATGCTAAAATAATATCTAGTATTGATGATATAAAAGATGTGATATCTTATATCTTTTGTTCACTATGTTCTGTTCACCTTGTTTTTGAGTAGCTGTTTTGTCTGTGTGTGTGTGTCTACAGGTATATGTTAAGTTCATACACTTTCTTCCTTTATATTTGCATCTTGCGTGCGTGCGCGCACACACACACACACACACACACACACACACACATCACGAAATTTGTTTTTTTTTTATTTAAATAACGTTTGTGTGTTTTTAAAGTTCTGTAGATTTGACTTTGTTCTAGTTACTTATTTTCTTTTCTTTTACATACATAGTGTCAAAAGAACATGGATGACAAAATCATTTATAAATTAAGATACACTAAGGATCCCTGTTGGATGATGCCATTACTGAATGAAGTATAAAAAAATGTTCTATGTAACATTTATGTATTGAATTAGATTGATTGACGTATTACTATGAAGGAAAACCACCAGGATCTCTGGCCTTAAGCCTGAGACCAATCTCCGTATTGGCCACCAATATTGATTCAATCTAAAGAATTTCTCTGTTTTTCTGATCCAGTTTTTAAAAAGATTAGATCAGTAATTTTGTTTACATATGAAAACAAACAATACATTCAGATGTCTTCATGGTGAAGAGAGTGCAGTGTATCTTGAAACGAGTTCAATCAAGGTAAAAGGAACAGAGATGTGCTGGTAACCATGATTCAGTTCATTTCCTTATGTATATTAACTGCTTCTTAATTAGGTTGAAAAAGATTGATTTTCTTTTAGCATAGTTTTATTTGACATAAAATATCCTAGCATCACTCTAAAAGTACCTTCATTTCTGGTATTCATAACCATTATTAGGTTTGACCTCATCTTTCCTGATTTTGTTTCATTGAGTTTTGTTATAGGGTTCATATCGATGAAGAAATTTGGAGTGGACATGTTGACTTATGGTCCTTGGACCAACATTCTACCTTTTTGTCTATCTCGTGATCTGATAAGTGCATTATTTAGGCTTCCTGCTAGTTCAGCAGTATGTCTAATGGATTTACAATGCTAAAAACCGGGATTCGATTCTCCTAATTGGGCTCAGCAGATAGCCCAATGTGGCTTTGCTATAAAAAGACACACACGCATTATTTAGTTGGTGATGTTTTTAAAGGTTGGCACAAGACACTGGTGAATGTACATGTGGGACATTAGGAACACACAGATTATCAGACTCTGATCACGACGTCAGTCAATCTTGGGCAAATCAACACCATTCTGAAGTTTCACTCAGGCCACTGGTTTACCTGGTCCTAAAGTAAAAAAAAAACACACATACATACATATATTTTACCATTGTAGGTACGCCATATTGGACATAAATACACAGAAAATAACTATCTACTGGGGTTAGGAACCTGGCTTTTCACTAGGACTGTCTTTATAAGTTGTATTTTTTTAAGTCATTAGATTTGTTATTGTGCTTATTTTTGTATGTATATTGACATAATCGTGAATATAAATCTATATTTGAATTTGGAATTTTCTAATATCATAGAAACACTAAAATATTTACACCTATAACACCTAAACATTGAGACCTAGAAATTGGATTGAACCCAGTCTCCGAACGTGCTCTCCCTTACAACCATAGTGTTATAATATGAAGGCTAGTCTCACTGTTTGTTGTTAAAAAAACAAACAAAAAAAACCTCTGAAAGTTGACAGTGTTCACTTTCTGGCTTCCCTCTAGTCTATCGTTCAAAGTTAAGGACTGGTAGTGCAGATAACCCTGAAGCAGCTTTATGCAAAATTCACCATATATCAACTTTTAAGGTTTTATTTACTGAAGGGCTTTATAAATTTTCTTAGTGTGAAGTAACTCATTCCTTAAGAGTATTTAAAAGATGCAATGAATAATGTCAGAGTATACAACTACATTGTGAATAATAAAACATTATTATATTGAACAGGGTGTTGGGTCAATAAGTGTTGTTTACACTAGATATAACAAACTTAATGTGGTTAACACATTATATTCTTTGCTCTCACAGGGTATTTAAATTAGTAAAAATCATGTGATAACTTGAGATAAAATTGTATTTACTTTAGAAGTCTATTGCTGATGCGCATAAAAACAATACACATTTTTTTATAGTAAACCTGAATGTACAGCTTGTTGTTAAGCATGAAGCTCCATAGTAGGTTTCTGTGCTCTGTCCACCATGAGTATCGAAACCCGATTTTTAGCATTGTAAGTACTCGGACTAAGTACTGGGGGATAGGTTGTTCACTGGAAAGAAATTGTTATGAACAATATTTTTTGTCATCGCAAATAACTGTTTAAAGAGAAAGACATTTACTTGTATTTAAGTTAAGTTTGATATATATGTATGTATTACATTAGAAATTAATAGCATTGCTTGATTTATATTTTTGGTTAAACTTGTAACGTGAAATTAATTCAAATAATTTTATGCCTTCGAAGAAAGTCGGCGATGAAAAAACTTCATTTATTGTTGAACTTATAATACTGTCTTTGACTGTACTACTTTTTTATGCATTTTGTTTGTGCGTCAAAGTTAAGTCAATCTTTGATATTACATGTAATGTGAGTATTTACACACACACACACTCTGCTGGCCAAAGTCCTAAGGCCAATGAACATAAAGTAAAAATATGCATTTTGCATTGTTAGGCTCCACCACTTATTTGAGTAGAGTTTCGAATAATGACAATAAGAAGAGAGAAAATAAAAAAAAACTTGTTTAGCATTTAATAGGGAAAGTGTGAACACTATGAAATTAGCCTAAATACTAGATTGTCAAAAGTTTAAGACCATAGTGAAACAAAGCATTAATCAGTAAACATGTAACAAAATTTAGTCCTTTGTGTTCAAGCATTAGCATTTTCAACATCTCCCACTGACATCTCCTGTGTTATATTGGGTAAAAACGTGGCAAAGGCTAAAAAGTTGATAGAGTTTGAACGTGGCAGAATTGTCAAGCTGCAAAAGCAAGGTCTCTCTCAACGTGCCATCACTGACAAGATTGGGAGTAGTAAAACTGCTGTTGCAAATTTCTTAAAAGACCCTGAGGGATATGGAACGAGAATTTCAAGTGGTTGACCCAAGAAAATTTCGCCGGTGTTGAGCAGGAGGATTCGACGGGTTGTCCAGCAAGACACCAGCCGATCGTCAAACCAGATTAAGGCTCTTACGGACGTAGAATGCAGCTCAAGAACAATAAAACTGCATCTACGAGAGAAAGCCTTTAAAAACACTAAATGTCTTCAAAGGCCACGCCTTCTTCCACACCACAAAACAGCTCGGCTAAACTTTGCTGAGAAGCACAAAACATAGAACATAGAAAAGTTAACGAAGGTTTTGTTTTCTGAGAAAATATATAACCTGATGGTCCAGATTGCTTTCAATGTTATTGGCACGATAAGGATATCCCACCAGAGACATTTTCTACACGACACGGTGGAGGAGGTTCCATCATGATCTGGGGTGCTTTCTCCTTCCATGGAACAATGGAGCTTTAAGTTATACAGGGGCATCAAACAGCAGCTGGCTACACTGGCATGTTGGAGAGAGCATCCTTATTGACTGAAGGCTCTCGCTTGTGTGGAAATGACTGGATCTTTCAGCAGGACAACGCTGCAATCCACAATGCCCGCAGGACAACGGACTTTTTCATGGCGAATAACGTGATTTTTTTGGACTATCCAGCGTGTTCGCCCGAACTGAACCCCATTGAAAATGTTTGGGGGTGGATGCCAAGGGAAGTCTATAGAATGGACGTCAATTCCAAACAGTGCATGATCTTGGTGAAGCCATCTTCACTGCTTGCAATAACATTCCAGCCAGCCTTCTGTAAACGCTTATATTGACCATGCCAAAGCGAATGTTTGCAGTTATTCGTATTGACGGGCGTGCAACTCACCACTGAGACGTCTTGTTGGGCATTTCCTACCCTGTTTAGGACTTCTTTTTGGTATGGTCTTAAATTTTTGACCAGCTAGTATTTAGGCTAATTTCATAGTGTTCACATTTTTCCTATTAAATGCTAAAAACGTTTTTAATTTTCCCTTTTCTTATTTTCATCTTTCGAAGTGCTATTGAAATAATTGGTTGAATCTAACAACGCAAAATGCATATCTTTTCTTTATGTTCATTGGCCTTAAGATTTTGACCAGCAGTGTATGTTATTTGTAAATAACTTTAATATGTTTGCCTGGATGTGTTTATGATTGACTGGTGAGGCGTCTACATCTGCTTGGTCTTTTCATTATAACGATGTACCAATAAACAATTTTTCAGTTTTCCATGGAGAAGATTTTCCATGTGATGACAGTATCAGAGTTTAGCCCGACCCTTGTTGCAATACTGGACAGTACATGTGTGGAAATCGTTCGGGTTATTGGAGTTTGTAAGCGGCAGTTTACTTGCTACATGTCTCTGTTGTTACCTTAGCATTGAAAAAGTTACAAATATATTAACACAGAGAATTACTTCATATAATACTTGTATACATTTTACGTTGTTAAATATAACAACGTAACGTTTTGTGACAAACAGTTTCCAATATAATACGGTTTTAAATGGTTATACAGCTTCTATGACGTCACATGTAAGCCACTTAAACAGCGCACGAAACTTACAACAAATGGAATATGGTACAACACACAATATGTCGGTATTGCCAGACAAAAGACCACAGTGTATGAGCGCAGCTGTTAAAAATTAAAATGTACTTATACCAACTTTTCTGCGACTTTTCAAGCAAATATTTAACAAAGAACACCTATAGTCGACAAACTATCCTCGGTGAATGTTTAAAAAAAAGTATTTTTAAGTGGTGTTGCTTAGCAACTGATTTTCATTTATTCGTAACAATTTCCGCTACTAATATAATAGTAACCTTGTTTATATTATCGGTGTTGTGAAATGTAATTCAAATCTGCTGGAGTAAAAATGAATTATTTTCAATAGTTCGCTCTTAGTTTCTCAAATTATGGTGCGCAAACCATATTTCTACTCATAAAATATTATAAGTAATTCATTATTTCTCAGAGTTGTCTCATACTAGTGTGTCATCAGTATAGCTATCATAGAACCTGTTAAGAGAAGGATAGGCCAGAATAGTTTAAAGAACTTACTACATACGCATGATAAAACCAGTGCTTCAGATAATACGCTTGCACACTGAATGTTTGGCAATGTCTCGGTTCACAGGTATAAATTTAATGAATATTAACGTAGTTAACACGTAACATCACGTAGTCAGGTGCAGTTTTACTTATTGCTACGTTTCACGCTCAATCCTTTATTTCATTTTTTATTTTATCCCTGAAAACTAAGGGGAGGGGGTAAAGCTCTGACGTCATAAAACGTTGCTAGACGTGCATTAAGAACCAAAGTGAGTGGACTTCAGTTAGGAAAATAAGGCAGTTTCACAGATTTATTCCAAGAATGTTCCTAGAGGGTTTTAGTCTTGTTTTAAATCGTATCATTCCTGTATTTGGTTCAACGAAAACACTATGAAATCGTAACAGATGTTTATTCAGAGTAATTAATTACGTGTTACAAGTAGAGAGTACAAAGAAGAATGTATTTGTGCTCGAACCAGCAACAAAAACTGTATTTAAAAATACACTTAAACATTTTTATCACTCAAGTACTTACTAAAAGCAACAAATTCTTTTGGTCAGAGTACATGTTAAATTTTCCAGAATGTTATTAAAAATCAGTTTCAATAATTAATTTTAAAATAAATATAATGACAATTAGTTAAACTTCTTGGATAGTGATGTTAAACGCGTCTTTTTCCATTAGTTACTTAGGCAGTTATTTACAATATACAAGACGACATGCCTATATTATAACAATTCATACAGCTTTACACTTTACTTGTACCGCTTTTCAACACCAGCATCATTTCTCCAAAGTTTCGTTAAAGTTGCATATGTCACATCGTAGTTAGAATTTCAATAATTTTTGTCTTTGACAATTGGAAAAGCATAACGCCAATTCACTATCTTTATTGTTCTCCGATGGGGGTTCAATTCTCACTGTGGACACAACAAATGGCCCAGTGTAATTGTACTATAAGAAACGTTAGCGCTAAAGAACAACTATAATATATAATAATAATAATACTTCAACAAAACCGTTTATTATTTTCGATTTGTTTGACCAATTTTTACCTTATTAGTATTAAAGTAACTTAGGTTTTCCGTTGTGTGTGTGTTTAATAATGTTAAAGTGGCGTTAAAATGGCATATTTGTTTAACAAGTATGCCTTTCTCGTATAATTTTAGGTAAAACAAAAAAGAGACATTCAAGTGTATTTATTAGTTATTACGCCGTATTAACTAACCATGTTATTTTACAACTAAGTTTATGTTATTTACCACAAAAGAGGCAGTAAAGTACTAGTGAAAAGGATATACTGCTTAACCAACAAATCATAAAGACCGGACTTCAAAAATCTGTCAAGGTCGCTTATGTAACTCTAATAATTGATTTTTGGTGTGTTTTTTTTGTTTTTTTACCCTTGCAGATTACACAGATTTTTATACTGGTTAGACATCTAACGTACAAAATATTAGAAAAAAAAAGGTATGTTTATATAATTAATCAAACAACTAATATATATCATATATTACTATATCAACTTAGAATTTTTAAAATTGTCGAGCTAATACTGTAATTTTTTTAATTAGTTCTCATATTTAATGTGTTTAGAGTCATAAATTCTCACCAGTACTGTTGTCAATATCTTTTATCTTGTTTAATGTAATAACTTTCCCAAACTGTTAAGTTATCTCAATATAAACTATTTTAACTTTTCTCTATACAGAAACTTCTATGAATTTATAGAGGATATTTTGTAAATAATATCATTAATCGAGACTTATTTGAAATTAACCGTCATAAAACCCTAATCAACTTAAGTTTTGAAAGCTTTCTCTGTTTATTCTAAGTCTAGATTTGTGATCTAATAAAATAAGGTACCGAGTTGTGCTGTGTTTTAAAAATATATCTTAGATAATTCTATTACTTATTCATGTTTCAAGACATACAAACCCTTGCTGTAAGTATAAAAGAGCACCATCTACATAATTTTTTGTCAACTGTAGAAAAGTTATTGGAATTTTATCAAAAACGTTTTTCAACTTTGATATTAGAAATGTTTGTAACAATCACAAAGGTAGAGGTGAGCTCCAGTTTTTAAGATATATCAAAGTTTCAGTTGATTTTCCACAATCATGAAGTTCTGGTCAAAGTATGGCTTCTGTAACAGTAGGAAAACACTTAGTTATCTCTAGCCATTCCTTTGAAACTAAAGATAAAATCATATTTTATGACATTCGACATTCATATCTGTTTATGTTGAAGCTGATTTTTGTCAAAATCCTTCAAACATTTGTCCTGTATTGACACTAGTTTAGGTAGATGAGAACACTGACATCCACTATAATTCAGCGCCACCTGCTGATGGCTAAAAACTATTTGTTATTTGCATATTACAAACATACATATTAAAATGGTATACTGAAGTGCAAGGTATTGTTTTGATATTTCTTCCTACTTAAGTTTATAATGTTAAGTACAGTTTTATTGAAAAACTGGAATTATTTTATTACAATTTCACATATTTGGAGGCTCTTCTCGATATAACTTCTCGATTTTAAAATGTTTATTTTATATCAGTTCAATAAATTTTCCAGGAACTGTTAAAGTTTTTCGTAATCTCCGTTGTAAGGTTCTGGGGTGATAATGTTATTATATACCATAAGAGAAAGTACTATTACAATAAGAAAAAACATTTTGGAGAATAGTTTTGCACTTTCATATTTGGATATAAAAAAACGTTTCGTAAAATGTAATCGTAAATAAATGTACATCGATTAAAGAATTTTTAAATATTTACATTTATAAATAATTTACTGTCTTGGTTAGATATGCTGATTCTAAAGTAATATAATCTAAAAGGTTTATACAATTATTGTGCAACTATACATTTTTATATCAGCAATTTTACATCATCAATTTATATGATACTGAATCGTATTCAAGGAATTGAAAACATATTCGAGGCAATATTTAATGGTATTTAGAACAATACATTATTTAAACTTTCAAGACGCAATGTCTTGAAATTGTAGTTGGTCTGCTTAACCTGCTTTTTAATGGGCGATAAGCACTTATTCAAGTAGCTTTTTGTAAATTGCAGTGATTTGTTTATTGACTTGTTAAACATTTTATAGTTTCAACGTATGTACTACATACAACATTTTTCATAATTTGTAAAAGAAAAAATCACAACAACGAACTGTAGATATTGTTTTACATTGCCCAGGGAGAAAAAACTTGTAAAATAATAGGCCTCGGTTCTTATTGAGGCTTCTATTTTGTGAGAAAACTTCTAAGAAAATAAATAAATAGCGTTAATTAAATCCAATGAAGTTTTATTTTTCCGGAATATGTTAGTGTTAAGCGGCGAGATCGGGAATAAGCGACTATAACGTTTGAAGAAAACAAACAGTAACAACATCCATTTAGACATACTTTTCAGGAGATCTATCAGTTAACAATCTTGCAGGAGTTAGTCATTTACTGATCGAGACAATAAACAACGTATCTACAAAATAACTATTTTCGGATGATATCAACTAGTATATAATTCTAATTCTACCCGTGTGTGTTTGGCACAAGACTCGTGGCAACATTTTATTTATAATCCAAACTTGTGCATTTTCCGTTTCCGTTAGCTCGAGAGTCCCAAATGAGCAGAATACGGTCTGAAAGTACAACCCACGACAACTTTAACCACAGTACTCTCTTTACGACGTATGATTTCTACAGCAACTACTAAACTACAGCAGCAAACAAAACACATGCCACTAGCATCTACTGCCTATAATCGAGTTGACGATTTCTACAAATGTGACTTTGGAAGTGGTGTTCTGGTATCTCTAATGAATTTTCTTTCAGTCTGTTTCATGTCTAGAAGGATTTCATTTCCACGATTTAAGATAATATGAGTAGCTTTCAAAAACTTTGTTTTTCTTTTTTTGGTTTTCGTTTCTACTTACACCGGAATGTCATAGGAATTATTCCTTTTTATTAGTGGCTGATCTCCATGTGCTGAATAGGCTATCTTGGAACCTCGCATTCTTACCATAGGGGAGGCAGCAGGTGGTGGGGGCGGTGGAGGAATGCTGTTGAAGTCAGGGTCTATAACGGAACCCATCGGTGTAGGTGACGTGGAAGGTGTGGCCTTGTATTGCAAAGCTCGTGGTGGGGGTAGCGGCGGCAGAGGATCAATAAGAGAACTGATGGACGCAATTGCTCCATGGAGAGGAAAGCCTCGAGAATATCCCAACATGCTTTTTTCTATGGTAAAATCATCCATGCCATTGGCTTTGAAGCGTTTTTGTGCACGAAGTGTTGCACGAAGCGTCTTACGTTTCTGCGTAAAGAAAAACAAGTGTGATGAAAATGACTCGTAACGTTTGAAATTATATTCGAAAACAAGTGTTTTTAGCTGAAGCAAACAAATATCTGTTTAATTTATTTATTTCTACTAAAATATATCGAGAAGTAATAACATAAATCATTCACATAAAAAAGAGGAAGGCATTTATTACAAAATATAAGTCATACTTGTTTTCATTTTGTAACATACTGATATAAAGTACTGTACTAGATCAGACTAAAAAGGCTTAGAACTTATAACAGGTTGTTATTTACATCTAGTTACACGGTGGATAATTATTGTCACAGCTGCTGAGACGCTCAAGTTCTCTGACATCTTGTAGAGTGAAAAAGAAACTCAGTAAAACATAATTTCACTTTATTCTGTATATATGGGAAAGGCACGAAAGTCATCTGATGTCATCTCTAATTTTGAACTATTTACTGACCAAACAGAAGTTAGCTAGAGAACAGCATTCTGCAAAGTACCATCTATGCTAATTATGATACACCCACAAGCCACGAACTCCATAGCTCTAACACAAGGTCAACCGACGCAAAAAACAAAACACAATATGTCGTACTACATCAGCTGTATTTAAAATTGTAGCATCCGTTAACGGTAAGAAATTAGTAAGAAGATATTTTCACTGATAGTATACATCATGTTTTTCATGTTTTGAAGAACTAGAATGAATAATTATAATCTATCAATAAATATGAAATTTTCTACATTTACGTTCAAATTTATCTGGCTAACAGCATCTAACTCTGATTTGAACCCCATCTACATGTGTGTTTCACTAAATCCCTTTCGTTCGCCATTTTCGAATAACCTGATATAGAAAAAATTGAGCTTTTTTTCATTTAGTTGTTTACGTGTCGGTGTAGTGACTATAAGCTTCTGTGATACCAGCTCCAACACTGAAGCCGCCCATTTAAATAACATAAATCGATGCAAATATTCATAGCAACGAAATACTAATGCACGTATTCTTAGTATATTTTAATAACAGCATAAGCTAATACACATATTCTGAATTACAAAATATACTAATAATGCGGCCCAGCATGGCCAAGTGGGTAGGGGGCGCTTATCTTGCATTGTTTTGTAATTCGCGCAAAGCTACTCGAGAGCTATCTGCGCTAGCTGTCTAATTTAGAAGTGTAAGACTAGAGGGAAGGCGGCTAGTCATCACTATCCACCGCCAACTCTTGGGCTACTCTTTTACCAACGAATAGTGGGATTGACCGTTACATTATAACGCCCCCACGGCTGAAAGGGCGAGCATGTTTGGTGCGATCGGGAATCGAACCCGCGACCCTTAGATTGCGAAACAAGTTGCCCCGGCATGGCCAAGTGTGTTAAGGCGTTCGACTGTTACGATCAACCCCACTATTTGTTGGTAAAAGAGTAGCCCAAGAATTGGCAGTGGGTGGTGATGACAAACTGTTTTCTCTCCAATTCCTACCCTACTAAATTAGGGACGGCTAGCGCAGATAACCCTTGTGTAGCTTTGCGCGAAATTCAAAGAAAAAAACTAATATACGTATTCGTAATAACAACATTGGCTACTATTTTTAATAACATCATACACGTATTCACAGTAAATGCATACTCTAATACAAACATTGTAGAAGGACATCATACCGAACATCTTCAAGTTATTTGAGCACATTATTTTCACTTTGATTAAATTGCCGCGGAAGTGATTTGTGGCAAAAAACTTTACGAAAGCTTTTTCTAAGCCTAAAAGTTGCATAGCTACCATGTATGCTCAAGTATCCACAGCATTTTCACTCTAATCCACTCTAATCTAAATTCAGGTTTGAGGGTTCCATATCTTAAAATTTAATTAAAATATTCTAGTACTGATTCTCATTGGATTTCTTTCATAATTTGTAAACTATCTCTGAAAGGCGCGTGGTTTACTCATCTATTCTTATAAGAAATTGGTATTTTCTATATATAACAGCCACTTCACATTAACGTGCTTATTGTTGGGTTTTGGCCAAACAGGTGGCAGTGGCAGTCTCTAGAAATGCATAGACGTTTTTCACGATCCAATTTTCCACCATCAAAAACTTTTATTACCAATGTGCGTAGGTACTGATCTAATCAACAAAATTATTTTTGTTCATTCCTACAAAGCATATAGAAATTAACGTTTTTAATCAAGAGTGGTCAGAAGTCAGGATGGTATCTGTTTCTAGAAAATAAAAAGACAAAACAAGCAATTAGAGACTTAGTTAGTCAGCTTGTAAAGTTCTGTAATAAGAAATAATTACTGTATACCAGCAATGAAAAATATAATGGTATATCCTTTATTATTATTTATTTTAAAGTAATTTAGTATATATATCTTAGTGAAGATGAATACATTTTAATGAAGTTAAATAAGCAAAATCACAAGGAAGGACTGCATTAAAAACAGCAAATCCAAACCTCTGACTAACTATATTATTTTTGTAACATAAAAAATAAGCATAAACAAAAATAAATTAAAAAAACGCTGCACTAATAGAAAAGATTACAGGGTACAATTTATAATACAGGATTATAAAACGTACCTTGGTTTTGGAAGTGGCTGGAAAAGTAAGACCCACATTGCATAACTGTCTGTAGACAGTGAAGGGTGATATAGATGTTGGACGTTGTGAGTTTGAGCACCCATATATCGCTCTCATAATTTCTATTTTTATATCTATTGCTACTCTTTTATCTCTTATGTGAGAGTGACGAATGGAGGTTAAGACTGATAGACAATGTATCCCCACCGCAGTGTGGGTCATACATCCGAGTCACCTCCAAATCTAAGGTATGTTTTATAATCCCACATTATAGCTTGTACCCTATGATCTTTCCAACAGGTGCAGCATTTTTTGTTTAAGTTATTTTTGTTTTGGCTTGTTTTTTAAGTGATAACAAACTAATATATACACATATTAACGTATTCTTAAGAAATGTGTATCTTTACAAATTCGCCTATATTAAGAATGTAAAAAATTTTAAGAGTGACAATACAACTAATATTTCTTTTATAACAGTTGTATTTTTATATAATTATTTTCCACTTATTTGGTCTCCCGCTGGTACAGCGGTAAGTCTACGGATTTACAACGCTAAAATCAGGGGCTCGATTCCTCTCGGTGAACTCAGTAGATAGCCCGATGAGGCTTTACTATACAAAAAAACATACACTTTACTTATTTGTTTGTTTCTTTAATTATCGCAGGGTTTTTAGATGACAAATGAGTTTTAAACTGCCTAATACTGTAGCTGTTGTTGTTATTTTGAATTAAGCACAAAGCTACACAATGGGCTATCTGTGCTCTGCTCACCACGGGTACGAAACCCGGCTTTTAGCAGACATACCGCTGAGCCACTGGGGGCGCCTATTATTGTATCTATAAAAGATTAATTTATTTTAAGGACTGACAACAGGAACGTAATACCATTTTAGTATTATGAATTTTGAATTTTAACTTCTTTTGTAAAACTCTTAACACATTTAGCAGTCAAAGATGGTGCTCACAGCGGTACGACTGCAGATTAACAACGATAAAAAGTGGGTTTCGATACCTGTATGGGGCAGAGCACAGATAGTCCATTGTGTAGCTTTGTGCCTAACTTCAAACAAACAGTCAATGATGAACATTCTTTAAAGTTGGCAAACTAGAAATAAACGATTCACAGGTCAATAAAGCTTTCATTTGATACATCACATAAAGTCAACGATGACCGAACTCATTAACATCACAATAAATTTAGCTACCCATGCATAAATGACTGTTAAACATTGAATTTAATAGCAGAAACGTAATTACAAATAATTTAATAAGGGCAAAAAATAAATAGAAAATACCTATTCTGATATATTTACAAACAATTCACCCTTTTACACGCACTTTATTTGGTGTGTATAAAGCGTACACAAACGTAATTGTTCAGAAAAAAAAAAGGTTTTATGTTAAAAATAAATGTTCTTTGAAAAACAAACAAAATGGAACAATCACTAGCCGAAGCACTTGAAATTCTTTTATGCAGGATGAGATTAAATTAATATATGAGACTTTTTTTTCCTTTTTATTAACTATATTTTTGTGCACTATCAAGCCTAAAGCGCGTGTATACCCGATTTAAATTTATCACTCGATAGGATCTCTACCAGACTATCCTCAAGTTGAAACTGTTTCAGGCAGGATTAGGGTAAATTAATCTATGAGGCCTTGGACAAAGAAAACATTAATCGAAGGAGTTTGACTTCCTGAGTCCGAAACAGTAATTAGGTCTCAAATCGGTCAAGAGATAACGGAGCTAGGAGCTAAACGTTTTTGCTTGAAAACAAACAAAATCAGACCTGTCCTATAAGCCTAAAAACTAATTAAGGTAAATTTTAGGTTTCTTGATTACAGAAAGTATTCGTATACACCTAATCATAAATGTTTCAGTGGATATTTACTAATAGACGAAAAACTCATTAAAAATTGCAGAAGAGTGAAAATTATTAATTTTTTTTTTGTTTCAGAGTACCACATAAATAAATAAAAAACATCTCTATTGTCTGTTCATCATGCTAATTTTCTTCTGAATGAGTAATTATACAAAGAAAAGGGAAAAAATTGTTTCCTTGAGTACATTGTAGTTCCTAAAATTTCGATATCGATCCGTTAGTCTTTGTATGTGCGGAATTGTCAGAGCAAAAATGTTTCTTTTTGTGAGGGAAATTATACTAAGAAAGCAAGCAAACAGGACTTCTTCCGTAGATTGATTGAAAGAAATATTTTGAAGATAGGAGCATGAACGAAAAAAAATGCGTTAAGAGAAATATATAATTGAGTATACATGAAAAAAATGTTAGAATAAAGTCGAACATTGAATTTCAGGCTATTTTCAACGAACATTGGAAGGTAAATCATATTTAGTGCAACAGAAACTTAATGGAAGTTCTTGGGTTCAGCAAACAGTTAAAATGTTTTGTCCCCTTTTTGCTTTAATAACCGCAGACAGTATTCCAAGCATTGTTGCAACAGATTTAATCAAAGTGTCCTTTTGTAATTTACTTCAGGTGTGTCTAATATACTCCCATATATATACTCCAAGTTTCTTTGGAAGTAACTTTTGAGTTTACAGTCTATCAAATCTAAGATTTACTTAACAGTGTTGAGGTTGGGGCTCAGTGAAGACATTACATAATTTGATTGACTCCAACAGCTTCCTTCTTAACTAAGCAATTCCTGTATAGGTTGGATGAGTGTTTGGGGTCATTATCTTCTTGGTAGTAGAATCATTGACCAATAATACACAAAAAACTGGATGTACTATGATGGATTAATTAATATCTGATGGTACTTACGCTGGTTCATTATCCTATCTATTTTGCAAATATCTCCTGTCGCTCCAGCCTAAAAAACACCCCAAAACCACCACATTGCTTCATGCTATACACTGAGATAAGAATAGTTCGTCTTTCTTCCGCCGAACGTACAATCAACGTTTTAAACTAAATATTTCAAATTTGGACTCATCCGTCTATAAAATCCTTTTCTAGTCATCAACAGTCCAGTTTTGTACTTTTTCACAAATTACAGTCTCTTGAGAATATTTTGAGATTGAAGTAAAGGTTTTTTTTAACTGATACACAACCAAATATTCTATTCTCATCGAGTCTTCTGGACACTTTTCTGTCGTTTGGTAATGGTGGTTTAATCTCATACTTGAGATCAGTAACAGTCTTTCTTCTATTCCGAAAGCTGCATAAACAAAGATACTAAACACCAATATCAATGAGTTTAAGTATTCTGCCTCTCCGTTCCCTATTTCCAAATTTAGGTGTATCGGTGTCACGATCTAGGGTGTACTTTACAGTATTTAGGGATCGTTTCAAGTCTGCAGCATTTGTCGGAGTGTCCAACCAGCACCACGTAAAGTGCTTATGCGAATCTACTGCTGTACTGCTAGTTAACTGCACATTTAATATATATAACTTAATATATAGTGTCAAATATCGTTTTTATGAAGGTTTAGTTGTAGAGTGTTATTAAATTGATTTATTCTGGCATATACTGGCATCATATGCCATCTCTTTGCTAGCCTCTTTCTTTACAAGTTAAGACACTGCATGGGGTACTATGACAGTTATTTCAAACCCTAAATTTTATCAGTACGTTTATTCAAGCAGAACCCTTATGACATGCCCTTTGTACAAATATATGGTAATTCTAAAGAATGATAAGTATTCTTACCCTGGCTCATTCATTTGTCAACAGGGTTCAGTGAAGTGTTACTATTGCGTTGAAATTTACATTCTGTAATAGCATGGAAGAATTAACCTATAAAATAGAAAGAATGACAAAATATTCTCTTATCCTAACACTTTTGCACAGTACTGTGTATTTGTTGTTGGTTTATACACCTTTTATTTATGTCGATATTATATATATGCATGATTTTATTATACTATATCGAATAAATTGACTTGAATTTAATATCTACCCTTTGATACTTCTTACAGAAATGAAACGTAAAAAAGCATTCACTTTGGTAACGGTCTTTTTTTTTTTTTGCACTCAGTAAAATGACAAAGAATGGTGGCATCCAGCGGAAAAAAATCCCCGTGGCTATTCAATGAACCTGAGCAGTCTACTGTATAGGTTGCACGCACTGCATCGAAAGCCAAACATTTTTGCCAACAATGCATTGCAGTCGGTCTCTTTAGCTTAAAAGCAAGCGCGATGCAATTTTCCTTATTGAAATAACACACAGAATAGAAATATACGGTTGTAAACCGTCCAATTGACAGTAATCTTGTATATACGCTCTGATCCTAAGGATTGAGTTGACAACTTTTATATTCATTCATCAGTATTTTTAGAAAAATTGAGATATTTCAGTGAGAATCTGCTAGTTGAAGCTATAAACTGCTTACACACGAGCCTATATCTTGTTTCTGGTAGACTAGACATGTTGCTATAAGGAAAATGGGGAATGTGCTATTGTAATCGTAAAGCAAGCGAGGAGACGCGGAGAAAAGTTGGGTATGGTTCATTTTCCTTAGATGCTTTCTTTCATTGCATTTATGTGTTATAAAAGTATTTTTGAGAAATTTTGTGAGACGCGATTACTTATGTTGTTTTAACTTCTATAAAATTTATACAAAAAGACGTTAGATGGAATGAAAATAAATTTTTGATGCTTTGTTAAAAGAACGTTTGTTTTCTTGTAAGCTACTGTTAACAGAGATTAACAAATATAGTTATAAGTCGCTAGAAAATTGTTGTACAATGGAAATATGAATTTATACAAACTTAGGTAAAATAGACTTACGTCACTCACGAAGACTTAGTTTCAGAAGAAAATAAAAAAATAATAACCTTAGGAATTGTTCAGTATTATAATATTGCAGTTTTCATTGAACACCTATAAAAGTTATATTTATTAATTAATATTTAGAAAATAGGATAAACAACTATATAATACTTTTGTTTAAAACAACGTCTGTACTCATAGGTAATGTAGAGATTGCACATTATGTTGATAATTATGTGTAGGTAGTTACTTGTTAATTGATTTAAAGATGATTTTTATGGTATAAGGTATACCGTAATTTCTTAAAGTGCATGCAAAATATCGGCTGCAGACGTGGAGTAACTTAAGTTAAACATATTTTTGTGACATTAAAAACTGTTTATGTTATCAGGAATTGCATTACGAAATCCGTCTTTAAAACAACGAGTAATTAATTATCTATACTACATCTTAATTGAGAGAGGTGATATTTAGGTGAATTGGAGTCGTAATTCCCCATCACCATGATAACTATAAGTATTTTAATATCTATGAAAATCGTTGATAATAACAAATATATTAACATTTACGAAGTCGAACATATTTTGTGCCAAAACCTAATGATGTTAAGAAAGTTTAAACTTAAACTCAACTTAATTCTTTATATATGGGCTATTGCTAGTTTCTGTATTTTATTCACTCCGGTTGGGTTACAAGGAAGTTTCTGAAACTACAACGCAAAAATCTGGGGTTGGATTTCTGCGGTGAACAAAGTGCACATAACCAATCTATGTGTATCTATGCACCAAGAAAATAATATCTGTATTATCTAATATTTGAAAAAATGTCCCCCGATGGTTTAGTGACAAAACTGAGGGCTTATAACGCTAAAACTTGAGTGTCAGTACCATTAAGAGAATAGTTTTTCTACCGATTTGTATACAAGTGAGTTGATTTACTAAGCTAACAAAACGATAGCTCAACTTAAATAAACCACAATAATTCATATAAATCAGCACTACAGAGTAAATTTCACTGTTTTAAAATATTTAAAACATTTTCTAGATACAACAAGAACTAACAATCACAATCGGATAAGGTTCTTAAAGCAATAAAAAAACAACAAATCTCTAGTTAATTGTTAACCTCTATGTTTTTATGACAAAAAAATGAAATTTGGCGATTTTACAAAGTTGATGGGATCCGTTGTTTATTTCTCGCTGGTACATAAATATTTTAATGTCAATGTAATTCAAAACTGTAAAGTTTTACTGACAGACTTTCTACAGTTGAAATTTTATTTCGTGTTGAAAAACAAAACAGAAATCAGACATCAAAACTGTTACTGATGTTAAGCTGCTCAATATACTACGTACAGTCGCAGTAAAGGTTTTCCTGAAGAAGAATAGTCAACGATTTGAAAGCGCTCGAGTTTTGGGTCTCATTTTAAAAATAGTTTTAAAGGTTGATGTTAAGTCACACAACCTGCTACATACAGTCACAACTGTAAAGACTGATGTTAAGTCACACAACCTGCTACTTACAGTCACAATTGTAAAGACTGATGTTAAGTCACACAACCTGCTACATACAGTCACAACTGTAAAGACCGATGTTAAGTCACACAACCTGCTACATACAGTCACAACTGTAAAGACTGATGTTAAGTCACACAACCTGCTACATACAGTCACAACTGTAAAGACTGATGTTAAGTCACACAACCTGCTACATACAGTCACAACTGTAAAGACTGATGTTAAGTCACACAACCTGCTACATACAGTCACAGTTGTAAAGACTGATGTTAACTCACACAATCTGCTATATACATTTCAAGTTGATGTTCAGTCATTCAATCAGCTTTTTCTCGATGGGACAGCTGTAAGTTTTCTGATTTACAATATTAAAGTCGGGATTTTGATTCTCCTTGGCGGGGTGAACACAGTAGACAACCCGTTGTGGCTTTTTTTGTAAGAAAACACATTCAATCTGTTACATACAGCCACAGCTGTATGGGTTAATGCAAAGTGTCACTTTCAGAGGGCAGACTGTAATAGTTCTATATCAAACCATGTTACGGGCGTTCTTATGAAAGAAAAACGTTATACTCACCAATATAAAATATCTTATACAATACATTAACACATAAAATACGAACAGATTTTGTGTTATGAATATATGTACATGAATAATTCAGTCCAAATTTCTAAAGATTGTTTCATAAGGCTGCCATAAATAAGGATCAGCTGTTGTTGTTTTTTTACAACAGACGGACTTATAAATATTTTTACTCAGTTAATGCTATTTTGATATGAAAACTAAAAAATATCTATTTTTCATACAGATAGACAATTTCTTTCTTGATAAAAAGCCGATAAAAATGGGATTGAAATTACAGAATATAGATGTTTTTGTTTTGGTACTAAAATTGATTTAACAAGAAAAATTAATTCTTCAAGACTCGACTCATTCTTTAATAGTAGATTCATTCTTTATGTTATTATAGATATTTAGGTCCGAAATTATCTTTAGCAGCGAGATCACTGATTAAAACAATACATTCTAAACTTTATAAGCAAGTAGTAATAAAAGTGTATTTAAACTCATTACCAGCTTTGATTTTTAGTTCCGTTCTAAGTAGGTAGTTTATATTGAATTGATATTAATTACCAATCATTTTGATAAAGTGTATAACTTACCAGTCTTGCTAAATTACTTGGATTTTCCATTATGTTATTGTACACATTAGTTAACGTTTGGATCAATAGTATAACTTAACAATCTTTCTAAGGTACAGAATTTTCTTTAATAACATTATGGATACACACACATACATGTATTGTTTATCATTACCAGTCGTAGTAAACTATAGCCTTTTTTATGCTATTATACATATTATTTAGCGATTTGATTAAAAGTGTAACTTACCTAACGTGTATAAAGGCTAGTGTGTGTCACATCACGTTTGATTTTCTTTCATTTCTCGAAATAAAAGGAGTCATTAAAGTCAAAATGCATTTATTAAGATAGTACAGTTCCATTACTGTTTGCCTATTACTATTTTAGTGATGGGGATGCAAGAACTCTGTGAAACCTTATAAGTGTAGTGAGTGTTGATATAATAATTCTAAAATAAAGTTGTAATGTGAAATCACCTAGCCTAGAACCAAGTGCATAAGAGTTATCATGAATTTTAAAGTTAAGTCGTTTCTGAATTACGTTCAGTTTAAAACTTAAGTCATTTTTAATTAAAATATTTATCTTATATCGCCGACGTTTTTAATAGAAAACAAACCTCTTCACTCAACGGAGACTCTAAATTAAGAAATCAAATATTTTTCTAGTTTCGTAGTCTATACATTTCATTTTATACTGTCAGTGCATAGACTAACAACGATAATAGGTTATACTTTTGTTGCTAAGCGACAATACATATTTGCCACTGTTGAAATGCAGTGTTACTAAAACGCACTAGGTTTTCTATATATTAGTTGTTAATCCAACTGATTTTGACAAATAATTATTCTACAAATATGTCACGAATAATCTCAATTTTGATTGACTCACGAAGGAATATACAGACGTTTGACTGCCTTGTCTACATTTATCTGCTTCTTTGTTGATCAAATTTTCTTTCGCAATATTTATTCATTTATGTTAGTTATGAAATGTGAAGTTAGGGTATACTTTGGGCTGAGAGTGGAAGTACTTACACCGTCATTTTTGACGGGCTGTACTATAGTCAGTGTTATTATATTACAGTACTTTCCTTTACATTAGTATACATATATATAATTTAGAGATTTGGCTAAGATTTTAGCTTATCAGTCTTACTAAAGAACATTATCATGTCACGTATCCCTACAGATGCCATCTAACAGTTTAGGAGCATGATTCACCTCTACAGTTCCTCTCCACTTGTCAGCAGCATGACGAGCCAGTTCCATTCTGCGCTGTTTGCGAGTCTGATGCTTTTTGTAAATTATCTCGATGATGATAAGGCCTATTCCTCCAATTATTCCTGCTCCAACTAAAATAAATACACCTAAAAAATATAAAAGTATCAAATTACTTTATGTGCAATAACACAACACCTACGTATTTGGTAAACGGTAAGAACAACTTCATGTTTATACAGTACACAACATTCGGCATATCCATCTCTTTGCTGAACAGTAAGACGATCCGTTCTTGGAGAGACTGGTAATCTTACAATCTTTCATATACGTATTTCCGGATATTTATCTCCCATACGTATCTGTTGGCTTTAATCTTAACCATATAATTTCGACTGTAAAGTCATCAATTGTATAATTTGCTAATAAAAAAAGCTTCTACATTTTTATAATGTTTGCAGTTTAAATTGTCAATTGAAATACCTTCATCGTTAGGCCCGGCATGGCCAGGTGGTTAAGGCGCTTGACTTCTAATCCGAGGGTCGCGGGTTGGAATTCCCATCACATCAAAGATGCTCACCCTTTCAGCCGTGAAGCGTTATAATGTTATAATGTGACGGTCAATCCCACTATTTGTTGGTAAAGGAGTAGCCCAAGAGTTGGCGGTGGATGGTGATGACAAGCTGCCTAACTTCTAATCTTACACTGCTAAATTAGAGACGGTTAGCGCAGATAGCCCTCGAATAGCTTTGCACGAAATTAAAACCAAACTTTCTTCTTTATAATTTCTGCTTTGTGTCATATAATCTGTTGAAAACGTTTTCCTAGAAATGTACTTTGTATGCTATTGTTATTCACGCTGGAACTAAAATTCAGAATATACTAGAAACTTCACCAGAATGCTACACAGTTTATGTGAGAGTTTTAGTTTAAATTCCTATTAATATTTGTAATTTATTTATAAAATTTGTATATATGAAGCACAGATACCGCTCAAATGTATAAACTTCTTACAGAATTTATTCTTAAGTTATTACGAATAAACAATTGTACAAGGTTGTTATATTGATTTAATATGAACCTCTTGTAATAAAATGTGTCTAAACTCGTTTTTTGTTTCTTTTTTTTGTACTTGTAACTACTTTTTTTGGAAGTTACTTCAAATCTTAAACATGAACATTCAAAATATACAAATTCTGTCTACTTACCCGCCATGTTCTTTAAACCGAGAGTAGCAGGAAACTTTTCGTGTTTGGTGTCACATTTGTCATCTCCTGATAATATCCATTTGTTGTCTAAGCTCTCCATATACCCGCCTTAAACAAATAATGTGGTGCAGTGACCAGAAATCATTTGAAATATGAGAACACAATCTGAGAAGAACTTCAAACTGTATGCCGATATTAAATGGATAAGTAGATAACAACTTTTCGTAATTTAATTTAAAATGCCACAACTACAATAATTACAGGTAATCAAGATAAAAATTAGAGCTCAGACGGAAAGATATGTTTTATAAGTTATCGAAAAAAGTAGAAGAATACATTTGCGATGTTTTAAAGTAGCTGCACCACTAATTCAGTCTTAGTGGTTTAAGTCGTTGTGCTTGATAATACGTTTTTTTAAATCAAATGTTTATAGATTTAGTGTGTTTAATTTACATTTCGTAGAGAAAAGCTATTACGTTTATCCCTCACAAAATTGGTGTGGCTTCAAAGATATAGTTCGAGTACGCAAGAAGAGGAAAACATCGAATTAATATAATTAAATTTATAGCAACTGATCTATATAATTCTTCTGTGCTGTTATTTAAATGTTATTTGAATTTATAAAGACAAATGTTTACAAATTGATATATGCAACAAAATTGTTATAGAGAGAAAAGTAAAAATATTTCACGTAAACTATTATTTTCAGGTATGATACTCTTTAAAAACATTTGACTTACTTTCATGCATCTCTAACAAAGCTAGAGTAACCTGATCAGCCCAGAAACTATTCTTCTGTAGCCCTATACCATATCCAGATCGCCCGAACTGTTCTCTTGCTGTAACCAGGTCACAGTCTTGTGCAGCTTCGTACTCTAACCGAGAGGAATCCCAAATGAAAGCGTTGAGGTCTCTGTAAACCAAAGGAAAGGTTACGTATTACACAAATGTTCGTATACAAATTTTAAAACCTTTCATCTTAAATGTGCGGTCATGCTGGAGCGAATGAATATGAAAGTTAAATATATCTTTCCACCTCAAATATGATATAGTTCATGTGATTTCTTTGAAAAGTTACAGTGTACTTCTATTACAAGGATAACGTATTTGCTAACGTCCAACTTTACTAATTTATTACTGTATTTTATTTAGATAACCGCTATATTTTAAATGGAAAGTTTATTTGTTTAAAATTAAGCACAAAGCTACATAATGGGCTATCTGTGTTCTGCCCACCACGGGTATCGAAACCTGGTTTTAGCAGTGCGGGTCCGCAGACATACCACTGTGCACTAGGGGGGATAAAGGAAACGAGGGACCAACAAGTATTATTATTAATAATACAGATCTGAGTTATTGTCTTGAAATGTTTAGTTGTTATATAGCAATACCTGTACTCTGAATTTGAAAATAGTGTTAATTTTACTCCACCACATACAGCTATTTTAGCGTCATATGTGCTTTTAAGTAAGTGAATCATTTTCATTGGAAGTGGATCACATTTTGTGTAGACAAACACTAGTTATAGATTTCTCTAGACCAATCGCGACATGAGAGTCTTATCGATCGTTCTAGAACCCAAACATAACAAACATAGAAATAAATGTTCATTTCGGCAAATGAAATAACAATTTTATCTAAGTAAGAGTTTTTTATTCCCGGTTTGTAGAAATCTTTATGTGATGAAAAAAAAGAGTATTATTTTCGAAATCTGCGCAGGTAAATAACAGAGCATCCGATATTTAAACAACTGCGAAATTGAACTTTATAAATGTCGGTAGACATTGTAATTAACATAGCTATACGTCCGATCCCATGCACTGTTGATAGAAGCATGCAGGTTTCGAGATAAATCTATTGGCCCGGCATGGCCAAGCGTGTTAAGGCGTTCGACTCGTAATACGAGGGTCGCGGGTTCGAATCCCGATCGCACCAAACATGCTCGCCCTTTCAGCCGTGGGAGCGTTATAATGTGACGGTCAATCCCACTATTCGTTGGTAAAAGAGTAGCCCAAGAGTTGGCGGTGGGTGGTGATGACTAGCTGCCTTCCCTCTAGTCTTACACTGCTAAATTAGGGACGGCTAGCACAGATAGTCCTCGAGTAGCTTTGTGCGAAATTCAAAAATAAACAAATAAAGATAAATATATTAAAACTGTCATCTTTATGAGTCGTGCACTTATGAACTATTTAATCTTCATGCATGTCCTGTTACTGATTCAGTAGGAATCTAAATGATATTTTCCGTTTGAGCAGCAACTGAAATTCGTCGTTTCAAATCGTCAAGACTTGTAACCATAGTCTTGTGGAAGGTGTCATTTACATGTCTTTACATAACCATAGTCTTGCGGAAAGTGTCGTTTACATATCTTTACAGAAAGCAAACCAACGAAAGCTCTGAGTCAGATGACTGAAGATGTAGGTGCTTGAAGTCTTATATAAAAATACGTAAGGAACGTGAATTGACATTTCCTGTGTCTCGATTATAATGTCCATTGTTTCGTAATATGATAAAAAACCACGTTTTGTTTTAAAGTTTTCTAAATTCACTATTCAATCACACTATTGTAGACTCAGCAGATAGCCCGATGTGTCTTTGCTATAAGAAAACACATACACAAACTCACTATTGTAATACGAACTGGAGTACCGTCCCATGGTCGGAAATTGCTTCCCTTATATGTGATTGTAAAAATCGCAAAAACGCCCATGAAAAAGTGAAAAACAGAAAATGTAAAATCGCAAATTTGTACGTATCTCTGTTTTGATTCAACAAATCTGCATGCCAAATTTAGTGAAGATTTATCAAGAGGGGCGAATCAATGGTTAAAAAACGCTCATAAGAACCGCAAAATGCAAAACTGGAAAACTGGATGTACCCCCTGCATGGACCAAATGAGCCTCCATATAAATCTTGGTGAAGATCCATTCACACCTTGCGAAGTAGTTTCATATACATAAGACAGACAATATTATTATATTTATATAGATATATTAATGTGATTGTTTCATAGCAGCCTAACACTCCATAATTCTGTAATTTTTATTTCAACTTTTCCTTTAGTAACATAATGTTAGCATTGAGAAATTTGTCACGTAAACCACACATAAGACAATGCTAAAATTAAATTGCCTAGAACTTTTCTAGTCAGGAAATCATCACTTTCAAATAGATACATTTGAATGCACTACACATTGTGAAACTATAGCATTTTGATTTGTCGGTTTCATTTACTTTCTACTGTTAGTAACTCGGTAGGCTTTGCATTCGTTCCTTAGAAAAGAATGCCTCAATTTACAATATTTATGAGATCACTCTCAGAACACCAGTGTATGATAAAATAATTTTAGCTTGAATATAAAGTTTGTTTTTCGGAAATTCCTTCTCAAATATGATAGACGGCTTATCTGTAAAAACTTGTAAATTTTCCAAATCGTGATAACTTATAAGTAGTCAGTAAGATTCATAGGAACGTTTGCTGGTTTTTCAGTGCAAAGCAACACAATGGGCTAGATACGCTCTATTCAACGCAGGGAATCAAATCGTGAATTTCGCGTCGTAATTTTCTAAACTTGTCATTGACCAAGCGCAAAATTCACAGGAATGTTTGCGATTAAAAATCAATTAATTTTCTTCTGAAGAAGAAAATGTTTTCGTTACTAAAATTGTCTTTACGACATGTTATTAGTAGTTAAATCCTAAACTTCCGAATTGTTTTAGGTTATTAAGAGAATGCGTTTAAAAAGCGTTTAAACATAGAAGTTACTGTGCCAAACTTGGATGTAAAACCAATTTAAAATTAAGCCGCAAACAATTTAGATTGACGCCATATCTACCCGTTAATACAATAATTATTTGTAAAAGTGAAAAAAGGACAAAGGTATTTCAAATTTACCCAGATTTAACGGCAGCAATGGCTTCTTCCACTGTATCATAGTTCTTTCCTTCCATCGTTCGGTACATGTTGGAAAGCTCCACCTGTCGTCGAAAGTACATATCGACTGCACTTCCTTTTACTGTGGCGTAAGTAAAATTTTCTAGTGGGTTACGTAGCTATATATGGGGAACAACCACAAGGTTACTGCCTTGTAAAGTTTCAAACAAACATAATGACTTGAACGTTTTATAAACAAGTCACTTTGATTTAGGAATAGAAAAAAAGGAGTTAAATATGATTTAATCGTCTTGTTAAATAATGTAGAGTCACTGATTCAGATGTAACAATGTCCTCTTGCTTAGGAAAGACATATTTAAATATAATAATTAATCATACATCACTTAAGATTTTTATTGACAAAGATGAGCAAAAGTTGGTGTATTTATAAAAATGATTTTCTAATTCTCTGTGTATATGCCAGCAATATTCTCTATTAAAACTCTCAATAATACAAGTAATTTAAAAAATATATCAACAAAAAAACGATGACAAGCAGGGTATTATGCACCATCCACGTGAAACTTTGATCACTTAATAAATGTAAAACCATCGATAAAAGTTTCAAATATCAGATTTCCTCCTAAAACTGGACATTTTTATCAAATAGCATCATTAACTGTCTTTGATTTAAAATGTCTAAATTTTTATCATTTGTAAGGTCACTTAAAAGTGTCACGTCCCAGGCTAAATGACCAAGAGAAACACAAAAACGAATGAGTGACATAAGTTCATATTATAAAACTTCGTTATTTTGCCGTGTGATAGATAAACGGAAAACGTTGGCTTACCCGGGCATCGTTAATCCCTGTAAGAGATGTTTCCGGACGATCTAAGACGAGGAATGCAGCCAAGTTGGCAGTATAGGAAGCGACAACTATCATGGCGAATCCTGCCCATACCATTCCCAAGACTCTGGCGCTGAAGCTACGTGGTGTACCTGCGATATGTCAGAAATACCTCTGTCATACAGTTATTTTGTCAACTACTTATTTGTCGTTCACTCTAAGTGAGGGCAGAAGTTGAGCAAATTAAACTATAAACAATGGTTAGGAATATATATTGAAATTAACAAAGAAGATGAACTTGAATTGTTTCTATATTGTACTGCTTCTCCGTAGATAAATTAATGTAATACTTTAGGTTACAAATTACCTTCTCCAATGCCACTGTTGAGTAATACTCCCCATGCAAACCAGATGGCGCTGGAAAGATTTAAAGCATCCTCTTCCGTAGCTTCACTATTGGGAAGTTTATACCGGCCAAAAGGACTAAATCTGTCCAATAGGTACAATGCTAATGCAACAACATGGACGGAAACCATAACTAGTATCCAAAGCGTCTGTTCAAAAGGTTGAAGAAAAGACGCAAGAGTGGAGCTCTTCGGTTGCTGCAAAAGAATTAACATGTGTATGTGTAAGATAATTACGTTATTTTATCCCATACTTTGAAAAAATCTGCAACCCTTTTGCATATATGAAACAGATTACATGTATGCATCACAAATATACCAACTTTGGGTATGCATGCATTTCAGCTATCTAAACAATAATAGTTAAAGATGTGTTATTAGGTAATTTTCAGTAGCGTATGGTACAAACAATTATGCAGAACAACATAATTTTATAAAAGTTTACTTTTTCATTTATCAGAATGAATAAGAACCAAAAACATTATCTGTAACTATAATTAGAATTGTTACGACGCTTGATAATCCGGCTAAACTGTCGATGTTTGTGTTTTCAATTTCGCGCAAAGCTACACGATGGCTATCTGCGCTAGCCATCTCTAATTTAGTGGTGTAAGACTAGAGAGAAGGAAGTTAGTCATCACCAACCTCCGCCAACTCTTGGGCTACTCTTTTACCAACAAATAGTGGGGTTAACTGTTACATTACAACACCCCCACGGCTGAAAGGGCGAGCATATTTGGTGCGAGGGGGATTCGAACCTGCGACCTTCAGATTATGAGTTGAACGTCTTAACCCATTTGACAATGCCGGGCGAAACTGTCGATGTGTCAAACGTTTGGGCAATTCTATGATAAAAACAGAGGATTTGTTTATGAAGTAACACTTGTATCATGACGCTGAAATACTTCAGCTGAATTACAAAGCTAAAATACGGATTTCGATTCCCTGTGGTAGACAGAATAAACATTGTTATTTTTGCGCTAAATCAGCAACAAAGATTTGATTTATTAATATATATAAAAATGTATCTTTGTAATCAAGGCAAAATACACTTGGAATTGGTAATGACAAAGCAGATGTGAAGAATACAGTCCATAATCCAAAGTCGTGTTTGGATAAGTTTTATATACCAATCACTCGAAAAATACAGCCTCAGTGTAATCTCCGGACTATGAAACTGAGAAAACACAATTCGCTTTAACAAATGTAATAGAATGTTTTCCGTCTATTTAAACAACGTAAAATAAGCATACAGTCATAGTTCTAACATATTACTCCTGGTATTGTAATATGGGCCCCCCGCTAGTATAGTGGTAAGTCTACGAATTTACAACTCTAAAATCAGGGGTTTGATTCCCGTCGGTGGGCTTAGCAGATAGTCCGATGGGGCTTTGCTATTAGAAAGCACACACATACGCACATTGTAATATAGTAAAGTCTAACATATGTGGCCCGGCATGGCCAGGTGGTTAAAGCACTCGACTCGTAATCCGAGAGTCGCGGATTCGAATCCACCAAACATGCTCGCCCTTTCAGCCATGGGGGCATTATAATGTTACGATCAATCCCACTATTCGTTAGGTAAATAGTAACTCAAGAGTTGACGGTGAGTGGTGATGACTAGCTGCCTTCCCTCCAGTCTCACACTGCTAAATTACGGACTGCTAGCGCAGATAGCCCTCGTGTAGCTTTGCTCGAAATTCAAAACAAACCTAACATACGTGTTTTTTGTTGTTTTTTTTTATTCAGCGGATTATGTTGACGAGTTAGCTTTTGCAGCTGTTAATTGCCCGATATTCCCAAAGTTTAGTTTATTAACAATATAAACACGTTGTTGTAAAAGCCAGTGATGTTTAATCTGATTACTTTTGACTATTGATGTAGTTCTTCGTTATCGATTTCAGAGATTTTCAAATCACTGCAAATGTAACTAAAAAAAGTCTGCTAATGTATTTGTATTTCCTTTACCTTCTTTTCTAATATAGTGATTCCCTGATACTTGAAAGGTTTAGTAAATTCAATAACTTGAGATCGCTCAGGATTGATGGTGAGCGGAGCGACAATCATATCTGCTTTTTCATAGACTACATCACCCATCATCCCAGTCCAATACTTCTTCTTTGAGCCATTGATCTGAAATTGTAAAGATGGTGATTCTTGAAAGATAAGTTAAGCTTTGATATGACAAATATGTCTAGCTATCCATTCAAGACGTACATATCAAAATATAGAAACCTCTAGCAGCACCAAAATATTTATTTCAGTTTCTCGAAACAATATCATTCTATTATACTTTGTGTATTTTAATAGTGAGAGAGTAGATACCACAACAACGAATCTAATCTGGTGAAATTTTGAAATTTCCCAGATATTTATAATTTTAATCAAACAGTGATGCTGCTAAATAGACGTAAGTGAAGGGAGCTTACAATACAGAAATATATTTTAAAATTTTCGGATGTACACCAACAATAAGAAGCAGACAGGCTACATTATGGTTAATTGTTTAACTACAAGTTAGTTACTAAGCGGTAGTTACCTTTGTGTTTAGTGTTAATAAACAATTGAATAACATTAAAAAACATAGCAATGCTAAAAATGAGGTGATATTTTTGGTTTTCCATTTAATTGAAATCTTTCTTACGGTCTTAGTGGGAGTCAGTATTTTTCAAACATGATGTAAATCTCATTGTCAGCTATTGTAAGTTGGTTATAGACATACAACAAAACATATTTTGTAAATCAAGTTATGTATTATATTGGGACGAAAAAGATATAAAATTAAATTTTATATGTTTATATTTTCAATACAGAATAAAAATATTTGTTTCCAAACATTCTTACACAGACGTCTTTTGTCTTCAGTATATATATATTATCTCTATTTAAAAAAGAAAGAGTTATTTTATCTCCACGAGATATTATTCTATCTCACATAACCTATGTTTAGTGATTATTGCTATTATATTTTTCTCGAAATGATATTCTATAATTTACTCAGTATTATTGTGTATTTAATTTATTAAAATACTATGTTAAAGAACTATAGAAGTTATTGAAATAAATCATAACATCTATAATACTTAAACTACATTGTGTATAAAATTAGCCTTTGTTACTGATATTCAGTGAATGCTGTAGGTTCAGAAAAAACTCTTTGAAACGTACAGTGTTATCAAGAACATATTTATCATTAAACTTTTAATGTACTAACAACATATTTTAATAATAAAAACACAGTGGAAGTTTAATACACATTAAAAAAGCATTATCTCCAAGTCAGTCATATCTCAAACAGCAAGTATATTTCAATATTAAGACAAGAAACCATGGAACAAACATGGATAAAATGTTAAAACTTTTTCTAAAACTCTACCTACTGCTGGCAGGAAATAACAATTTATTTTTAATTATTATGGATACACGTATACGTTTAAAAGGATGAAGCATAAGAACTTATCACCAATCAGAGCGCTTGTTGAAAATGAATGTTCACATAATTATTTGAAAAGTCCCTGATATAAGCTGTAAACAAAAACTAAGGAAAATTAAAATCTTTGGATGTTTGGGTCAGAATAACCGGATGGTAAGAACAGCAACCATAAATACAAATATGCCCCCTAAATTATTTTCTTACTTAGATTCATCAATATTATCAAATATTTATCCATATGAATGACGTTAGTAACTAAATTTAGAAATAATAAATTATTAACATGCAAAAATAGATAAAACTTTATCAGTTTTATGTTACTCGTTTTTTTGCATTCAATTTGTAGTTTACAAAAAAACAAACAAACAAGATCAATTAACCAAAAGCTTCACAAGATAGGCTCTCTTGAATATATTTTGAAAAAAAGGAAAGACAAAGATAGCCAAAAATATGGTATATATACATTTTTCTAAGCATAACGAATTATGGCACAATCTAATATCAGTAAATGTTGCTGAGAAACGAAAAAGTCATAAAACGGCAAGGCTTGAAACTAAGACAAGATGCCTTTTAACAATAATCTTACATATTCGTGACTGCCATATTGTCCATCTTCCACTTGGTAAAGACTGTAGGTAAAGTTCAGGTCATTTCCTAATTTCTTCAGTAAATCCATACAGTAACCCCGGCAACAGTAGAAGTGTTCTGGAAAGAAATACAGAACCAATTATAATTTCGAGACACACTCTTACACACCATTAATTATTTTAGTAAAATATGTTTGTTAACGTGGACAGTCGCGTAACATTGTGAATTTGAAGTTCCATGGTTCACCTTCCATTGCTGCAAAACTCTTCGTTAGTAAAAAGTTGCTTCTTAGTATGCCACTTTAAAATTAGGGATGGTTAATGCAAAGAATTCTCGAGCAGATATGGGAATATTTAAAAAAACAAAGAAAAACAGCCTTTCAAATAAGTTTCACAGATCGCTGCTAAATGAACGGCGTTTAATATGAAGTTTAAATCAGAATAACACTTTTTTTTTCGTCCGTATTGGCTGATGCTAATAAAGAGAAAGTCAACTACTAGCTCATCTGCTACAGATCTATTTGAGATTTTGTTTTACATGGCTATTGATTAACATCTTCTCGGCAAAGAACTCAATTATTTTGGACGTTTTAGGTTATGTTGTACACTGATCTATCTAATACATTCTTTGTTCTAATAATAGGGTTAAATTTGAACGCTGATTTAACGAATATTTGTCTGAGGCCAGGTGTAGAAGTCGAATACTTTGTAAAGTTTTAATTAATACATAAAAACTAATGTGATAAGGGAAAATAATTACGTATAAGGAACTAATTTATTGAAAACTGAAATAAGAATCTCGTGTTGAATAATAATATCAACATATGAACAGCAATATGTTAAAAAACGAACATGAACAATATATTAAAATAAACACACTGTGAAAACGTTGATCATAAGTGACGCATAACTAATCGACTGGAGGTAGTATTTACTTACAATAAATAGCAGATTGATCAAGGAAATATTTAATACTAATAAAGATCACCTGAGTCCCAAAGCGTCTTCGACCATTCAGTTAAGTCAAGATATCTGTGTTCGTTCGGAAATTAAAGATAAAATTTGTGAGAAAAATATATAATCTATATTTTCCATTTAGCCTTGCTGCTATAATGTTTAATAATTTGTTACGAATGCTTAAAACCTGATTAACTTTAATGCAGTAGCAGTCCTACAATTTACTCACTCTTCAGTGATTATTTAAATTTATCCAGTATTTCCGAAACCATAAATTTATAAGTCAACACTTCTGTGACTTAAGGTTTCAGTTATTACATAACAGTACTTTGCGAGCAAATGTTTGTTTGTTACACATTTTGCTATATCCACTGCGAGAATCGAAATGCACCGTTTGATTTTAATTTACTACTATTAGTTAATGGTAGAATAGAGACAGATCATTTGGTGTCCCTCGCTCCAAACAGTAAGGGTGTTCTATCATTTACAATTTTGTGGTTAATGGTTCTTAAAACATTTAACCAAACAGCATGCATTATGTACGTTCTTAGATTGAAATTTTTTGTCTTAAATTTAAAAAAAAATAAATTTTACTACCACAATTTCCAGTATATATACAATCGTTATGTTTTGTCTTAGTTTATGAAAGATGAAAAATTGCGCCTTAAATGCTACATAAATAAACTGGATCTTGATTATCTTACTATAATGGGCGTAGCGTGTGTGTACGTACATATGTATATGACTGAAATAATAAATACAATGGATCGCTCGCTACCTGTTCAGTGGCATCACAAACGAAAATTCATAAAAAACTCACTCATTGGGTATTTAAGATTCAGACACTTAGAAAATGTCACAACCATTTTTTAACACAGAACAAAATTTTAAATAAAATCATTCCCCTCATGAAAAGAACATGACTTTTACTAGGTCTGCATGTTTGATTATATCTATATTGATATAATTTGTAAATATAGTGAAATAACGGAGTTGTTAAAAACTGTTATTTTTTCAGTAAAGGATACCACTTTCAACATATAAAAACATTACAGTTTATATCAGCACAATCAGTGCAAACATTTCTCCTGTGCAGTACTTTCCAGAAAATCACTTTTTAGAAAATGTTCACTTCTTTTTTCAATGAGGTATGAATACTACGATTAGACATTCTGCTAGTTTGGAACAGTTTTAAAGTACGTGTTCCACAATTTTGTGGTTCGAGAGAATATTCACGATTTTAGACAAAATTATAACATTTTGAAACAAAACGTAAAAAATGAAATGAAAACAGTTAAAGTAATTAAAAGACAATTTCAAGAGTATTTGTCACTGCTGAGAAAGCAACTATGCTAAACAGATTACAATCATCTTTTTAACTGGACAACTATTGAGAATAATAAAGCTTTAATGAAACGTAGGAATAATAATTTAGAAACAAAATGAATAAGTAACCGTAACAAGAACAGCTTTATAGATGGTCTGAATATAATAATTTTTTCAAATTGTTATTTAAATAAAATAAAAAAGAGGTTTTAGCCCTTACTTTAAAATTTATTATTTCACCAAAAAAATTAAAGTATAAGGATTATTTTAAAATCACGATCAGTTGTTGAAACAAATTCTAAAGAGATTATTTGGAGTAAAAGTAAAGAATCTTTTAACAGTATAAAAACACAGAGCAGTGGCATAGATATGACATTTTTCAATGATTATTATTCAATAAAAAACTCACTAACATAAATAAGGAAGAAGTTTCACCTTAAAAAGTTAATAATGAAGGTACACTCACTTATTAAACCTAATGAGTGAAATAATGTGGTCAAATTAAATAGACTATGTAAATAAAGTAAATGAAAATAACAAATTTGTAAAATTACACAATTAAAACTAGAGAAAGAGAATAAAATACGAAGGTAATTGTTATAACTGAATAAGGATGATATATTGATGAATTATGAATATAGTATTTTAAAACTAATTGGTTCCCATGCAGAGATGATGTAAAAGGTTTCTACGATTCGTCAAGAGGATGTCTAACGAACTCAGATAAAAGTACATAAGTTATCTGTGTTTTTAAAAATAAATATATTATAAAACATTTGCGGGTTTTTACAAAAAATAAGAAATTTGACTTTAAAGAAAGAAATGTACAGTGCTAGTTTTGATACAACGTTTTTCTAAACCACATAACCACTAGAATAACCTATAAGTTTATGCAAAGAACTATTGTACCTTAGTGATAATGAGCAAGTAAGTTTTTTTGGAAATATGTTTCAAAAAATTCAGGAGTTGTGTCATTAAGTAATTTCAGTTTCTGTTTAATAACGAAATCGTTAACCATCTGGACTGATCAAGGTTATCTCTGTCACTTAGAATGTATTTCTTTGCTATCATGAAAAACAAAGTGGCTTAAGGAATGTCCTGTACAGTTTAAACAAAAATACATTATAGAGGATATGTAAATTATATTTATGTTGCTTTTAGAGAGATTGAACACGATGAGAGTTTTTAAACCTACATTACAGTATTGAATTTGCTAACTGTTAACCTACCTTAACGGTAAACATTCCAATATTACATTATCCCTTGAATTATCCACAATTTTTTAAGCCTGTGTGCGGATTATAATATTTTTTAAATATAAAGATCGAATTTTTACTTATAAAAGGTGGAATATAGGATGTGAATAGAATGTATCTTAAATCTAATTTAGATTATATAGGTTTTACAACTAGCGAGTTAATAATACGTATACAAAAGCATGCAAATTTGATACCTTCGTCATATTAAGAGATAAACGTTATATAAGTGTGATAAACAGATGTATAGGGGAGGGGTAAAGTGTTTTCTAATATCTGTCAATAAACAGAATAAATGTAATTTATTTCTCTCACTTTTATAAATATTCGTGTTATTAGCAAAATAATGTAACAGTTACTGATGATAAAAATTGGAGTTATAAAGATAACGGAATGTCTCCATATCAAAGCTTTTTGTTTGTTTGTTTTGAATTTCGCGCAAAGCTACTTGATGGTTATCTGCGCTAGTGTAAGACTAGAGGGAAGGCAGCTAGTCATCATTACCCACCGCCAACTCGTGGGCTACTCTTTCACCAACGAATAGTAGGACTGACTGTGACATTATAGCGCCCCCAAGGCTGAAAGGGCGAGCATGTTTGGTGCGACAGGGAGTCGAACGCCTTAATACGCTGAGGCATGCCGGGCCTATTAAAGCTACAGTACACTGTCAAATATTTAGATATGTTTGTTAGATGTATTTCAATAAACGAGAGGTAATGTGTTTTTTAGTGTTTTTTCTTATAGTAAAGCTACATCGGGCTATCTGCTGTGCCCACCGAGGGGAATCGAACCCCTGATTTTAGCGTTGTAAATCCGTAGACGTACCGCTGTACTAGCGGGGGGCGAGAGCTAATGATGAAGCTTTCCAAAATGAAATAATACACTGCAAAGTACTGGGAAAGAATAAAAAAATAATACACTGCAAAGTACTGGGAAACAATAAAAATAATACACTGCAAAATACTGGGAAACAATAAAAATACAAAAAATCTGAATTAAGAAATTCATTCACTCACACCCCCTTCCCCAGCGGTAAGTTTAGGGCCTTATAACGATAAACATTAGGTATTGATAATTCAGTAATAAGTGAACAGCACTACATTGTTCATTTAGTTGAAGTTTGACAGTGTAGTGGAGCTTTGATATGGAAACATTCCGTTATCTTTATAACTCCAATTTTTTTCATCAGTAACTGTTACATTATTTTTCTAATAACACGAATATTTACAAAAGTTAGAGAAAGAAATTATATTTGTTCTGTTTATTAATAGATCTTAGAACACACTTTACCCCTTCCCCACACATCATAACTATTATTAGTTTTCATAATTTCTGGTCATCATATAGACAAGTAGTAACTTTGCCCATTTACAAGGCTAAAATTCGCAGTTCGATTCCCCACTTTGGACAGAAAGCAGATAATTTATTGTGTAGCTTTTCGCTACGAAAAACACAATTTTAATTTTTAAACTCCGTAATTACGTCACTGTTATGATGGCCGAAACGTTCCAACAGGTCTTTGTTTTTGCAACAACAAATGATTGTGATTTAAATGATGTATTACATTTGTTAATTGGATAAGGGTGAATAAGTCAATTACACATTAACTGTCTTCCTTGTTCTGTATTCTAAAATGTTTTCGGCGTCTTTGATATTTCTTTTGATGCAGCTTTCAATACGATCATTACACTATGTAACACAAATTTTGTACCTGAATAGTATGTGTTATTGCTTAATTGCTTATGTTGTAAAAGTACAGAAAATGGCCATTATTCCCTTCAAACTTTGCATTTGTGGCCTGGATAATGAAATTTAGAAATTATCCTATTTTCTATCTAAAAACGGGCAAATTTGCATATTTTCATTCACATATGGTCTGAATAAAACAACATATGAATCAAGATTTACATGTATTTATACTATGTTATACAAAAATGAACAAAAATGTTTAGAAGTGAGTAGTTTTTCGAGATTTGCGACTGTAATGTAAATCACTTTCAGGTATCAGTCCCCAAATATAGTCTCCCATCATGTTTTAGTTATACGCTCCCAGGTCACAAAAGTAATGTTTGAAGAGAAAAATAGGTCTTTTCCATTTAATTCAGGCATAAGCAACTGAGAAATAACACTTTCTGCCCAGGAACAAGCAAAAGTAAAAATTTTGTTACGTAGCGTTATGTACTTTTACTTAGAAGTATAACTGCGAAGTGCGTAGTTACAATATAAAGTATAATAGTATTGTCTAAAGAATGTTCATGTAAAAGTTTTGCACAGTGTAGATGGATCTTCACCACAACTGATGTGGAGGTTCATTAGATCCACGCGGTTGTGCATATAAATTTCAAGTTTTGCATTTTGCAATTTTATGGGTGTTTTTTTTTTTTTCATTTTGACCATTACTTCATCCACTGTAAATGGACTTTAGCCAAACTGGGCATGAAGGTTTTAAGGTCAATAGGGAGAGACACAGATTTTTCAGTTTTGCATTTTGTGTTTTTTTATGGATTTTCACCAAATTTGGCACGAAGAAGATACATTGCGTATTTTGAAGTTTTGTGGATGTTTTTGAGTTTTCTACAATTACATATAAGAGAAGCAACTTTTTGTGTCCAAAGAAAACCTTTCATTTATCATGAATTTACATAACTTTCATCCAGGAGATGAACACTCCACCTAGTATGAAATACAAATCGATTGTTTCGATACAATAAATGTAAGAAAAATACAATTATAAGTATTATGTAAAAAAAAAAAAGAATTTTTTCGTAATTCAAATAAAACATTGCAAAATTAATGGTTTAATTGTACATCTAAACTGTGTCTGTGTAAGTTTCTAATTATTGTCTTTTATTTTACATTACAAAATACATTAAATAGTTTGGCTACCTGAATGACTGGTTATACTAATTAGAGGGGTGAACAAGAGTTTAGATTTTACTCTACACAATGTTTTTTTTAAACTGTTGTCACAAAAGTGTTATTAATTTTTTTAAGGGTTCATGTATGTAAGTTTGGAATTGGTCTATTTACACTATCTTACTTAACTGAAATATAGAATGTGAAAATACTTGACTGTTAAGAAATCTTTGAAACATTGGATAAAAATATATTATTTATGTACAACATAAGATCATAAATAGTGTAAATGTTTCACCAACCTGGAATGGCCTGTTCATTATAGTGCTTAACTCAAATCTGCGGATTGTGGGTTTGAATCCCCGTTACCGAACATATCATTCAGCCTTATGAGCGTTCTTATGCACTATTAATCCAACTATTTGTTGGTAAAAAGAGTAGCCCAAAGGGTTGGAGTTGGGTAGTGTTGACTAGTTGTCTTTTATCTAATCTATCAATTCTAAATTAGGGACAGCTTGTGCAGGTAGTCCTCGAGTAGTTTTTTACGAAATTCACAACAAACAAACGAATTGGCCCAGTGTGCCTCAGTAAGAAAATTAGGGTATTTTACGCTGATATCCGGAATTCAATCATTGCGGTTGGTACAACGCAGCATGGTAAAGTGTTACTCATAGCATCCATCATTTGTTTTGAATTTAACGCAAAGCTTCACGAGGAATGTCTGCGCTAGCTGCCCCTAATTTAGCAGTGTAAGACTAGAGTGAAGGCAGCTAGTCATCGCCAACTCTTGGGTTACTCTTTTGCTAACAAATATTAAGATTGACCGTCACATCATAACGCATCCACGACTGAAAGGGTGAGCATGTTTGGTGTGACGGGAATTCAAACTCGCGAGCCTCAGATTACGAATAGAGAGCCCTAACCACCATGCCGGGGCTCAATCAAACAAACAAAGAACATTTTAAATTAACTGAAGTATACTTAGTTAGTTTTTATCATATATTTGAAGTGTGAGACTTACGTAGGGAACTGTTAGCACGTGGACATGGGATTTCATCTTCCTTGCACTCGTCTCCACTTTCAACAGTTCTTCTCCAAACAAACGGCTTTTCTTCTGTTGTGACCACCTTATAAACAGAATTATAAAAATACAGAGACTGTCAGATAATCTGTAAGTACTGCATTACAGCAATAATGCCAAGGTCTTTTATAGTTAAAAATTTATTACTGAAATAATCATTCAGTGTTAAGTTTTATAAATCCAAATTAGTTGTTTTCTTTAAATGAAGAATATTAGGAGAAACTTAGAATTGCTACAAGAGTAAGAAATGAGAAGCTCGCTCCAAGAGTTTATATCCATGCTTAACTATATGGATAGTTTCGTAAGCAACAACATAATGTAAAGGAGAATGTTCGTAATGTGTTATGGTTATAACGTATTGTTGATAGGCTGAACTTGTAGAAAACATTTTCACTTCGTTTATTGTGTGATAATCTAAGCAAATGGTTTTAACTTATGAAACTGTGTTATCTTAATAGTTCCGATATTTATATCAAATTAAAGACTTTTTAGTGGTTAAGTTTACCCTCTTAATGAGATCAACCTCCAATTTTCAGTTAATCTTGTCGTTCTGGTAGTTTATAGTTTTATCAGTTCACAAAACGTAGGATAAAAATGATTTATTCGAGTACAGGAGGGATCATAAAAATGTCAGTAGTTGTTTGTTTAGATCCAGATACCAGTATTTATGAAATACAAAATTTAGAAGGTAACACTTCACTGATTCTATATGACCTATATAATTTTATGTTAGGACTTTATTCAAATAAACAAACATGGAACAACATATTAGTAAATTAAACAGAAACTTATGACATCTAGTTTAAGATCTAATATTAATCTAAAGGAACATTTTTGACACACTTTTCGAAGTTACATTTCTAGCAACTAATGATTTTTAATTTATTTTTATTATTATAACTTTAAAACAAAATTCCCAGTATTTTCAGATAATATGAATAAAACATACGTAAATTTAGCATAAGAGTTAATATATTAATTTATTTCGAAATTTACGAGCTCTTTTTTTAAATCTCATTTAAAGACTTCATAGTTGTCCAACCATTCAATTGTTCTCTAATACTTAGTTCCTGAAATTCATAAGTTTGCTATGTGGAAGAGCACAAGCTAGGTTTAGACTAATAATAGAAAGTCATTGGCCAAATATAAAACAAAAGTGAGCTTGAAAATATTGCCAAAGCCAATAACCTGTTATTAGTGAAACAAAGAAACGTATTACATGATTTTAAGTTATTATAACGCCAGTGGTTTGAAAATTCTGCCATCAACAATAATAATATTAAAATATTTACCACACACTAACAAAAGTATGAATAAATATTACAGAGTATACCTTACAATCCGTTTGGTCTAATCAAACACTTAAATAAATAGTCGGCTAATTATTCCAGCTAGTTGGAACAGACTTATTGTGTAAACACTAATCAACTGTATTACCTAGATTATCTATCTATATATGGTTTCCAGTTATTAAAGATTTTAATTGACGTTCATAATTTCATTTCGAATAACATTTTTATATTTTCCCATGATACTAAAAATGTATTACTCGATTCATAAATATCTGTAAACATAATTAAGGATTAAACCAAAGTAATCGACCAAGGAAAGTAAACCTTTAAATGGGTGGGAACGATGTACCCTAAAGGTTTTGTTGTTTGATTACCAGGCCATCTAATATTGCTAACGTTGAGCTGAAGGTTCATTCTCATCTGGACCTAAAACAAAAATCATAGTTTTAAATAAATAAGGATATACATGCATATCAATGATTCTCTGTAACTTATTTTCTTTGCAAAGACTGTCAAAAATATTCAGAACAATAAAATCTTAGCAGCATATGGTAACTTTTGACGTAAATGATCAATCTTACATCCCCTGGGAAGTACAAAGTATGCTTTATAGCATTGATTTTTAAAGAATACTAACCGATACCTAAATATTCTTTACCACAAAGCATCTTATATTCTTTGTTTTGTTGTTATTTTAGATAACACTAGAAGTATGGGGAATTTTTCTCCTTGTAAAGACGTTTCACTGTGATTTGAATTATCACTTTTAAGTTATTATTATTACTTCTTCATTTTGTGAAGTCATTTACGTCTGTTAAAATGAATAATCATAGCTAACATTTTTACATGGAATGTATAACATGCTATTTAAAAGACAAGTTTTACTTCTTTTACTGAAGATTTTGAAGCATTTAGACTGTGTAAGAAATGTTCCGGAAATATTTGTATGAGCATCTGAATCTGCTTATGTTTATTGAAGAACTTACTTTGTTAAAACTTAAGACTGTGAATAACACTATACAGTAAACAAAATCTTGTAATAAAGTGTGGAACCATATTAGAATGATACATTACGTTATTTGTTTTCACAGTCATCATTTTATATTTAATAATTTACGCACTCTGGTGATTAAACTGAGCAGGATGAAATTTTCTTTTGAAAAGGTCAAAACGATGAAGTGTAACAAAACATTCATCGTCAAATTGCTCATTTGAAACATATTAGATTCAGTATTAAAGAAAATAATTTTGGTGCTAAACACGATTACTTTATGTAATCAATTTATATTGTTTGTTTTCAGAACACAACCATGGGCTATAAAGTCATCAACTATATCATTCTTCACGCAATAATAATAAATGAATGAATACATAGATGGACAGGCATACAGAAAAAATAGATATGTAGATATTACTAACACAGCTTTAAACTTTTGTAATTAACTAGTTTTGTCCTTCTGTGTTTTTCATAAAAAAAGCAAATACATATTTCTATAGTTAAATATAAAATTGTAACTAAAAGAATGTAGCAGCAAAATACAGAGCTACTTGCAAAGGCCACAATGAAAGATCTTTGTACCTAAAACGTTATCGAAAATACAATTTATATAAACGTTTAAATTATGCGGGAGTGGTAGAGATAAAGTATACGAAACAAATAAAATGTAAAAGGGACATGCACACACACAAATATATAAATTTTAAAAGAGACATATACATATATATATATATACAACTTAAAATAAACATACATATATATATATGTAACTTAAAAGAGAATCCACATTTATATTATAATTACTTAAAAGAAAATACTCATATATATATATATATATAACTTAAAAGAGAGTACATATATATAAGAACACATCAAATTATGTCTACCTTGGAGAATGTGTAATGTCCAACCTTAGCAGTTCGTCCATCTACAACATTGACGATATCGTAGTCACTATTAAGACGATCTCCTTTCTCATCAAAAGCTACTCTTCCTGTTTTACCAGAAAGTAAACTTTGGGCTTTTAAGTACCTGGAGTTTATAAAAACATTCCTTGGTGAATACATCACTTAACTACAAAAAGAAGTGAATGTCTTTTCATCGTATCAAAACGCAAAAGTATTACTAGATTTCGGATATATTTAAAGAATAAAAAAAAACTATTTTTTAAGATTCTTGGTTTGTTTTGAAATTTGCGCAAAGCTACACGAGGGCTATCTGGACTAGCCGTCCCTAACTTAGCAGTGTAAGACTAGAGGAAAGGCAGCTAGTTATCACCACCCACCGCCAACTCTTGGGCTAATCCTTTATCAACGAATAGTGACATTGATCGTTACTTTATAACGCCCTCACGGCTGAATGAGCGAACATGTTTGGTGTGACGGGGATTCGAACCCTCGGATTACAAGTCGAGTGCCTTAGCCACCTGGCCATGCCGGGCCTAGGATTCGAAATTGACAAATTTCAACATGTATTTCTACGCATTACAAATTAACCCTAAAACTACGAGTAGTTTCGTATTGACCACATTTGTTTTTTTTAAACATATTTTAAAACTATTTATGTACCAAACTGATTGTAGGTTCATGAATTTGTTCATCATAACCTGCTCACCAGTGGCTCAGCGGTATGTCTGCGGACTTACAACGCTAAAAATCCGATATAACCTTTTCTAACAAATACGCTATTAACGTTACAATTAATCTAATTAATTTATTGGAGTTTTCTTTCTATTCTGCATTTAAAATTAATGTTTTTATTCAATACTTTGACCAAGTTTTGTAAAAGGTAAAAAACACAAAACTGCTCGTATGGTAAAAATCCGTGGACATGTATGTTCTGACTCTTTTTATTGGGAAAAAACAAACAAATTATAAAAACCAATTACTGCATAGTTAAATTCTTTGTGGTTTCATGTTTGTTTATGTATAGGTTGAAATATAACACAATACATGCTGCATAGCATCACATGTCTCATTACCGCTGTTTCATACGTCACCAAAATAGTACCTAATCATTTTCAGTCTGATTAAATTTTCTATTTTATTCTATTTTATATTAGAATAAATTTAATTAATATAGACTAATAGGTTTTGATCATGTTTTTACGAACGTAACTTATTAACAAAAGTATTTCCATACTATGTAAAGGATGAACCTTGCTAGTTTGATGAAGGTATCATAATCATGGTGGTGTAACATCACTCTATGTTTCAGATACTGTTCGAAGCTTAGGCGATATGTGTGTGTATTAAGATATAACTGCGAGAATTTTTTCCACATTTTTTCTATTTGATTTTTATTTAAAACAGTGCTTTACTCTCATTGTAGTTAAGCACAAAACTATGTAATGAGCTACCTGTGCTGTGCCTACCTCAATTTTCGAAACTCGATTTCTATCGTTATAAATTTGTAGAATTACCGTTGTGCTACTGGAAGGCTTTTTTCTTTTTGTTAGAGCAACAGAAATTGTATGAGAGATGTATATGACATTTTTGGGTTATCTATCAAAGGTCTTCTAAAACCGTTTTACAGTCATCTAGGTGGCAGTAGCCATCCCCATTTTCGATAACACAGCAGTAAATCTACGGACTAACAGATAGATTTTTATGTAGTTTTGCGTTTAACAACAGTCAAACAAACAAACAAACAATTGTAGTTAAGCACAAAGCTTTACAATGGACTATCTGTAGTGTGCCCACCACGGGTATCGAAACCGAGTTCTAGGGTTGTATGTCCAAAGAATTACCGCTGTGCCCCTTGGGGCTTAATTACAAAGAAACAACGGTGTAGTATGGTTGACTAATTATTATCTGTTTTCACTCACAAGTTCTTAGAATTAAATAGCCAGCATCAATCAGTACAATTCGTGATAAAGATAAAAAGCGAACATCATTTTTCTATATGTTAGGTATAAAACATAAAACATGCACAAAACATCCTGTCATTCAGATTTAATTAAATACTACCAATCACTCACAGTATTCTTCCTGTCATCAAAATTAAGTAAAATAATACTTTACACAATTCAATTTGCGATCCAGAATCAAACACTAATAATTTCTACATCATTTTAGACCGAAATTCAGAATTAACTAAAATAATAATAAGTCATGTAAGTCATTCCTCCTGTAATTCAGGATTCGTTTAACAGTACTCAAAATGTTGGGTAAAATGATGAGTTGTGGGAAAAATAGTTTGGTTTGAATTTCACGCAAAACTACACGAGGGCTACCTGCGCTATTCGTCCCTAATTTAGCGGTGTTAGACTAGAAGGAGGGCAGCTAGTCATCACCATCCACTGCCAACTCTTAGGCTACTCTCTTACCAACGAATAATGGGACTGACCGGAACATTATAATGCTCCTACGGCTTAAAGGGCGAGCATGTTTGGTGCGACGGAGATTTGAACTCGCGACCCTCGGATTACGAGTCGAGTGCCTTAACTATCTGGGAAAGATAGAAGTTAAGAGTCAGTTTTACGACTACGCCCTTGAGTATACCAGACTAATATGGACTGAAGTACACTGAGGATTGGTTTGGTTTGGTTTTTGGAATTTCGCACAAAGCTACTCGAGGGCTATCTGTGCTAACCGTCCCTAATTTTGCAGTGTAAGACTAGAGGGAAGGCAGCTAGTCATCACCACCCACCGCCAACTCTTGGGCTACTCTTTTACCAACGAATAGTGGGATTGACCGTCACATTATAACGTCCCCACGGCTGGGAGGGCGAGCATGTTTGGCGCGACGCGGGCGCGAACCCGCGACCCTCAGATTACGAAGCGCACGCCTTAACGCGCTAAGCCATGCCAGGCCCTGTACACTGAGGAGACAGAAAGATACTAACCATTATAAATGACACAAGAATGCTGTACAAGTTAGTAATAGCGAGACATTCATTGCAGGAGTCAATAACAGAACATAAGAGCGAACAAGTAGCTTTTATGTGTTTCGTAAATGTTGATGTTTCTATATTTCTCTAAAATTAATTTATTTGACATATGTGTTTTTTCTTATAGCAAAGCCACATCAGGCTATCTGCTGAGTCCACCGAGGGGAATCGAACACTTAATTTGAGCATTGTAAATCCTTAGACTTACCGCTATACCAGCAGAGGACATATTTGATATCATTGTTTATAAAATTTAAAAACGTGAACTTGTGTTTGAAAATATGGACCCGGCACTAATAAACGTCTTAACCTGGCAGATCTGAGATTAATGTCATATGAATTCCACTGATAGTTTTTATAATAAATAATAATCATTCACTTTGTCTTATTTTCCATCCATAAATTTTCAAGCGTCAACACCATTATCATATATAACACCACGTGCCAGTGAAGTGTGATATAGATATATACGTGTTTTCTGTGTCAATATGTCACAATAAGACCAGAAATCGCTGTTCAAAAGACTTTATCAGTTCTATGGGGATTTCCATTAAGCAGAATGTAATAGCATATCTACAACACTTTATGAGCTTCACGACAACGCAGTAACTCTATTTATAACACCTACTCAGCCATCAATTAATCATGATGTCTTCCTCAGATCGACGATTATGGTTCCATATTATTCTCTATTTCTGGCTGTATCCATCAATTTTCTTAATTCAAGCTCCTCACATCCAATCCATTTTCCAATATCGTTAAGTCAAGTGAGCCTCCATTGCCTCTTGTTCTTCTTCATTCGATTTTACCCATCATTCTCAGCGTAAGATCTAATTGTATGCCTAAAGTAGCATACCTTTCGTTTACTACATATATCCAGCACTTGTCTTTGTTTGTTTTGTTTGTTTTTTCTTAATTTCGCGCCAAGCTACACGAGGGCTATCTGCACTAGCCGCGCCTATTTAAGAAGTGTAAGACTAGAGGGAAGGGAGCTAGTTATCACCACCCGCCGCCAACTGTTGGGCTACTCTTTTACCAACGAATAGTTGGATTGTCTGTAACATTATAACGCCACCACGGCTGAAAGGACGATCATGTTTAATGTGACGGGGATTCGAACCCTCGACAGTCAGATTACTAGTCGAGTGCCTTAACCACCTGATCGTGCCTGGCTTTTTGTCTTTGTGTGATTCAACACAAGCTAAGAAGTTTAGTTTATATGCATACGATCATCACCTTTCGTCCATATCATCACATTTTAATACCTTGTATTGTTGAGTTTTATTGCTGTTATTTTCAGTAAACAAGGTCCACCTTCCAATCTCGTTGATTTGGACTGACCGTATACAACCTTTCAGCAGTCCCTTCCTCACTTCTCGTTCCACGTCTCCGTGTCCAATTTGTCGAGATGAAGGATTCTTTAATCTTGACCCTATCTGTTTCAGTAATTACCTCTCTCATCAACTTATTTGCATATAAATTACATAATATTGGTGGCAGTAAATATCTTGGTTTCACGCCTCAACCATACAATGCTGTTTAGTTCACGATTATTTGCTACTTCTTCCTGACTCCAGTATAAATTCTTATATCTACTTGATCTACGCCGAGCAGTTGCAGAGTACTCCATTAACATCTCATGATTAACCTTGTCCGTGAAGCATATAAAATCATTTATTTGCACTTCAGTGGTTTTTACATCTAACACCCTAAGCCAAGATGCTATTTCGCGTGCCATAACCTCTTCTAAAACCATTTTTTTTCGTTTTTTATGAGAGCTCAACCATATGCTTAACTCTATTGATAAACACAGTTTTCAATCATTTTGAGGTGTGATTCATCAAACTGGAAGTCATATACTGTCTACATTTCACAGTCTTAGGTTTTTTGAGGATTGGCATCTTACTCTATACGCAGACAAAACATAACCTGTAGATCGATATTTTGTTTCTAGTAAGAAGGACATAATTGCATTTCTGCTGCACAATTTACGTCCGTCATGTCTCTGTAGACAAGGCATTTCGATCGATACCAAAACACACCATGTCGACTGGGTATGCAACAAAGAAAAGTTTCTTCAATGCACTTGCCGCAGGGATCAAACTCCGAATTTTAGCATTATAAGACCTCAAATTTACCACTGAACCAACTGTTCATCAGTGATTGCAATTATTCTGTCATGTAACACAACTTTTTGCTCTTACTTCGTAAATACAAAAGTTCATTGTATTAATGTAATAAGATTTCAGATTGTTACCGGGTAAAATATATTTTCGTGATAGCGTGGAAAAATTTTCAAACTGTCAATTATTAAAACTTCTTCTCCAAGTAAATGTATTAACATAACATCAACTTTACGTTTAAAGAATATATTTCATATTTGTGTGTGATATAGGCCTCCAGTTGTTGCTCATTCAAATATTTAATCTAGCTAATCTAACATAAGTATTTGTTTGTTTGTTTTAGTAATATGCACAAAGAGCTCTCTGTGCTCTGCCCACCACGGGATGGAAACCCGGTTTCTAGCAGTATACGTCTGCAAACCTGGGACCTAATATAAGTATGGAACTGTTTATGAGCAATATTTAGTATTACAAATAGGAGAACGGGGGAGAGAGGGAAGGGAAAACAGTCCGGTGATTTGTCAGGGACACGGGTATTCAGGAGGGCATGGACAATTCTAGTTACTTAGTATACATCAACCACCTTGGTTACACATTCACGTTTTGATTTTTATAGACAAAAAAGTTTTAGTTAAAACTTTTCGCGGTATACGAAAATGGAAAATGGGGGATATTTATTTCAAAACTTCACTTCATTTGTGAATATACAGGTTTAACCCATTTAGGAAGTCCGATTATTTTTGTTCCGTTTTTGAAGTACAAGATAATAGACTTGATGGATATGATTAGGTGTTAAGTCGAAAGTAAAATTGCTGCACGTGTGGTATCACAATGTTTCTTGCTTTAAGTATGTCATTACATGCTTATAATAGAAAAACTATTCGTCCATTCACTTAATTAAAGGGCCTGGCATGGCCAGGTGGTTAAGGTACTCGACTCGTAATCCTTGGGTTAGAATCCCCGTCGTATCAAACATGCTCGCCCCTTCAACTGTGAGAGAGTTATAATGTTACTGTCAATCCCACTATTTGTTAGTAAAAGAGTAGCCCAGGAGATGGCGGTGGGTGATGATAACTAGCTGCCTTCCTTATAGTCTTGCATTGCTAAATTAGGGACTGCTTGTGTAGTCTTAGTGTAGGTTTTTGATGAATTCGAAAACAATCAAATTTTAATTAAAGCATTTATAATGAGCTTACTGGATATGTCTGCCACTAGAGCGAAAATACGAAATCTTTGTTTTCTGTTGAATTAAGCACAAAGCTATACGTTGGGTTATTTGTGCTCTGCCCATTATGGATATCGAAAGCTCGTTCCTAGCGTTATAAATCAGCAAACATACCGCTGTGCCACTGGGAAGCCTTTGTTTTTTTCTTTAGGAGGTAAATATTCTTAAATTATCTGTTTTTACAGAAAAATTGGTGCCTCCAAAGCATAGGATACTCGCTGGTATTACTAATATATTTACTGTGGAGTGCTAGAAGTAATAAGGCGTGGTTAAAAACATAAACTTGGTAAAGAAAAGTCTTGTCACGAGGACGATCATTTCTGTGGGTAGCACCAGTAAAATCCTTTGTCTTGTAAGTGCTATACAGACTATCGGATTCGTTGGTCGTCCATTTTTACAAGAACATATTCAAAACAATAATACTCCTCATAACTTAATGTTTCACACTTTAAAAGCTCCTTCAAAGCAGAGAAACACATCTGAAATGATCTAAAAAAAACGTTGGCACGCACTATGGTACTATTTGTGCTGAATTGTACAAGCATGATCAAACTGTTACTTATGGAAGCAATTTAATATAGAAGTAACATGATAGTTTGATGAGTCATCTACCTCCCCTCTTATTTGAAAATGTTACACTGCTTCTAGGTTATTACGACCTTGTTAACTTGTTTTATTCAAACTTGATCGTAGTTTCTCGGACTATGTCCCCACTCAGTTTATTAAATCATCTTTTATATTAATTTATTAATTCATCAAGTTTGTGATGTTATTTGATCATTTAATTACTTATATATCTCTTCTATTTTGTTAAATTTTTAGTTTGTTAAGTTTTGTTCCAT